>NW_025754196.1:0-9471 GCF_021184085.1 Oncorhynchus gorbuscha | reverse complement strand
AAGACGACAACACAGCATGGCAGCAACACATGACAACACAGCATGGTAGGAACACAGCATGGTAGCAACACATGACAACACAGCATGGTAGCAACACATGACAACACAGCATGGTAGGAACACAGCATGGTAGGAACACAGCATGGTAGCAACACATGACAACACAGCATGGTAGCAACACATGACAACACAGCATGGTAGCAACACATGACAACACAGCATGGCAGCAACACATGACAACACAGCATGGTAGCAACACATGACAACACAGCATGGCAGCAACACATGACAACACAGCATGGTAGGAACACAGCATGGTAGCAACACATGACAACACAGCATGGTAGCAACACATGACAACACAGCATGGTAGGAACACAGCATGGTAGCAACACATGACAACACAGCATGGTAGCAACACATGACAACACAGCATGGTAGGAACACAGCATGGTAGCAACACATGACAACACAGCATGGTAGCAACACATGACAACACAGCATGGCAGCAACACATGACAACACAGCATGGTAGGAACACAGCATGGTAGCAACACATGACAACACAGCATGGTAGCAACACATGACAACACAGCATGGTAGCAACACATGACAACACAGCATGGTAGGAACACAGCATGGTAGCAACACATGACAACACAGCATGGTAGCAACACATGACAACACAGCATGGTAGGAACACAGCATGGTAGCAACACATGACAACACAGCATGGTAGCAACACATGACAACACAGCATGGTAGGAACACAGCATGGTAGCAACACATGACAACACAGCATGGCAGCAACACATGACAACACAGCATGGTAGGAACACAGCATGGTAGCAACACATGACAACACAGCATGGTAGCAACACATGACAACACAGCATGGCAGCAACACATGACAACACAGCATGGTAGGAACACAGCATGGTAGCAACACATGACAACACAGCATGGCAGCAACACATGACAACACAGCATGGCAGCAACACATGACAACACAGCATGGCAGCAACACATGACAACACAGCATGGTAGGAACACAGCATGGTAGCAACACATGACAACACAGCATGGTAGCAACACATAACAACACAGCATGGTAGCAACACAGCATGGTAGCAACACATGACAACACAGCATGGTAGCAACACATGACAACACAGCATGGTAGCAACAAGGCAAATCAAATCAAATCAAATTTTATTTGTCACATACACATGGTTAGCAGATGTTAAATGCGAGTGTAGCGAAATGCTTGTGCTTCTAGTTCCGACAATGCAGTGATAACCAACAAGTAATCTAACTAACAATTCCAAAACTACTGTCTTATACACAGTGTAAGGGGATAAGGAATATGTACATAAGGATATATGAATGAGTGATGGTACAGAGCAGCATACAGTAGATGGTATCGAGTACAGTATATACATATGAGATGAGTATGTAGACAAAGTAAACAAAGTGGCATAGTTAAAGTGGCTAGGGATACATGTATTACATAAGGATGCAGTCGATGATGTAGAGTACAGTATATACATATGCATATGAGATGAATAATGTAGGGTAAGTAACATTATATAAGGTAGCATTGTTTAAAGTGGCTAGTGATATATTTACATCATTTCCCATCAAGCATGGTAGCAACACATGAATAAGGTATTTGAGGTAGAATTTATAGAATTTATAATAAGGTATTTGAGGTAGTATTTATAATAAGGTATTTGAGGTAGAATTTATAACAAGGTAATTGAGTTAATATTATAATAAAGTATTTATAAATACTACCTCAAATACCTTATTATTATATATTCCGATGCCTCTCCACTTTAGCCTGCCTTCATGTACATATCTACCTCAAAAACCTATGTAAATTCAACATGTAAATCGTTGGTCCCATGTTTCATGAGCTGAATTAAAATATCCCAGAAATGTTCCACAGGCACAAAAAGCTGATTTCTCAAAAATGTGCACACATGTGTTTACATTCCTGCTAGAGAGCATTTCTCCTCTGCCAAGATAATCCATCCACCTGACACGTGTGGTAAATCAAGAAGCTGATGACACCATTACACAGGTGCACCTTGTGCTGGGGCCAATAAAAGGCTACTCTAAAATGTGCAGTTTTTTCACACAACACAGATGTCTCATGTTTTGAGGAAGCGTGCAAGTGGCATGCTGACTGCAGGAATGTCCACCAGAGCTGTTGCCGGATAATTCAATGTTCATTTCTCTACCATAAACCACCTCCAATGTGGTTTTAGAGAATTTGTCAGTAGGTCCGACCGGCATCATGTATGGTGACGTGTAGGCAAGCGTTTTGCTGATGCCAACATTGCGACAGAGCACCCCATGGTGAGCGGTGGGGTTATGGTGTGGGCAGGTATAAGCTACGGACAACGAACACAAATGCCTTTTATCGATGGCAATGTGACTGCACAGAGATACCATGACGAGATCCTGAGGCCCATTGTCGTGCCATTGATACACTGCCATCAGCTCGTGTTTCAGCATGTTGCAAGGATCTGGACACAATTCCTGGAAGCTGAAAATGTCCCAGTTCTTCCATGACCTGCATACTCACCAGACATGTCACCCATTGAGCATGTTTGGGATGCTCTGGATCGACGTGTACGACAGCGCGTTCCAGTTCCCGCCAATATCCATTATCTTCACACAGCCGTTGAAGAGGAGTGGGACAACATTCCACAGGCCACAATCAACAGCCTGATCAACTCTATGTGAAGGAGACTCTATGAGCTCTACGAGAAAAATGGTGGTCACACCAGATACTGACTGGTTTTCTGATCCACACCCCTACCTTTTTTTAGGGTATCTGTGACCAACAGAGTCACATCTGTATTCCCAGTCATGTGAAATCCCAAGATTAAGGCCTAATTCATTAATTAATTTCAATTGATTGATTTCCTTATATAAACTTTAACTCAGTAAAATCTTAGAATTTGTTGTACGTTTGATCAGCATTTTTGTTCAGTTTAATTTGGTCTCAGAAGATGTCCAGTAAGAATTGAATATATTGTGTGTTTCAATATTATTATAATTAATTTTAGGAAGGTAACTTGGCTTGTTATAAACAAGACATATTTTTACTCCCAAATGAGTCCAGGCAGCTATACCTGAAAAAACACTTGTCCATAACTGTTTACAATGGTATTTGTTGGGCTTGATTAAACATTGAAACTGCTACAATGATCTGCCCATGGCGCTCAGTCAGCAGTGGCTCCACTGCCTTCAAAGAAGCCTGGACGGTTCCCAGTCAACCGCTGCTCAGTATCTGGGTAACAGATCTCAAATAAAGATTTCCCTTGGTTGACACAGTAGAATGTTCTTGTCATTGACTCTAGCTGCAGGTCCACTGACCAGGAACACTGTGTCTGTACGGAGGCTGTAATGTGTGATGTGAAACAAGAAGCTGTCCTTTTTCTTTCCCCTCACTATGACTATAGAGGAGACAATCAGCTGCTCTCCATGGCAACAAGGCCTTGAGGGTCACTCCCCATTCTCTCCCTGAACCGCAGGAAAAGAGGAAATCACATCATTAAATGTGAGAAACAGGGAGAGAAAGATGAGGGTCTCTCTGCTCGGCTACCTTCCAGTAGAATGGGGTTGGTCTCTCTGCTCGGCTACCTTCCTGTAGAAAGAGGCTGGTCTCTCTGCTCGGCTACCTTCCTGAGGACAGGTGATCAGGCATAGCGGTCCAGGCCGGTAGCAGGGAGGAGAACAGAGCAGAACAGGACAATGGGCCAGCACAAGCCCACTCCGCCCCTCGACGCTCCTCACCGCTCCACCTGACAAACACAATCCGTTGTCAGGGACTTTGTCAGGGACGGCCAAGCCAGCCGTGTCCTCCTCAAGTGGCACCACGTCCATCCGAGTCTGACTGAAAGGCCTCTGACTGTTAGCATGTTCTCAGAACCAGTGACACGGCTCACGCTCCAGAGACCCATAGACTCTGACCACTACCACATCCCTGGGAGGAGGATGGACTATTGTCAGCAGAGATGATAGGGGGAGGAAAGGGTTAAAAGGGATTGTGTCTCTTTCAGGTGCTGTGAGGTGTTTGGACTGAATCACATCATAATAAGACAGGGAAGCAGAGAGAAGCAGAGAATCAGACAGAGAGAGGATGAGAGAAACAGAGAAACAGAGAGACAGAGAGAAACAGAGAAACAGAGAAACAGAGAAACAGAGAGACAGAGAAACAGAGAGAAACAGAGAAACAGAGAGAAACAGAGAGAAACAGAGAGAAACAGAGAAACAGAGAGAGACAGTGAGACAGAGAAACAGAGAGAAACAGGGAAACAGAGAAACAGAGAGAAACAGAGAAACAGAGAGAAACAGAGAAACAGAGAGAAACAGAGAAACAGAGAGAAACAGAGAAACAGAGAGAAACAGAGAGAAACAGAGAGAAACAGAGAAACAGAGAGAAACAGAGAAACAGAGAGAAACAGAGAAGCAGAGAGAAACAGAGAAACAGAGAAACAGAGAAACAGAGAGAAACAGAGAGAAACAGAGAAACAGAGAAACAGAGAGAAACAGAGAGAAACAGAGAAACAGAGAAACAGAGAAACAGAGAAACAGAGAGAAACAGAGAAACAGAGAGAAACAGAGAAACAGAGAGAAACAGTGAGACAGAGAAACAGAGAGAAACAGGGAAACAGAGAAACAGAGAGAAACAGAGAGAAACAGAGAAACAAAATGAAGCAGAGAAACAGAGAAACAGAGAAACAGAGAAACAGAGAAACAGAGAGAAAACAGAGAAACAGAGAAACAGAGAAACAGAGAGAAACAGAGAAGCAGAGAGAAACAGAGAAACAGAGAGAAACAGAGAAACAGAGAAACAGAGAGAAACAGAGAAACAGAGAAACAGAGAGAAACAGAGAGAAACAGAGAAACAGAGAGAAACAGAGAAACAGAGAGAAACAGAGAAACAGAGAAACAGAGAGAAACAGAGAAACAGAGAAACAGAGAGAAACAGAGAAACAGAGAGAAACAGAGAAACAGAGAGAAACAGAGAAACAGAGAGAAACAGAGAAACAGAGAAACAGAGAAACAGAGAAACAGAGAGAAACAGAGAAACAGAGAGAAACAGAGAAACAGAGAGAAACAGAGAAACAGAGAAACAGAGAGAAACAGAGAAACAGAGAAACAGAGAAACAGAGAAACAGAGAAACAGAGAGAAACAGAGAAACAGAGAAACAGAGAGAAACAGAGAAACAGAGAGAAACAGAGAAACAGAGAAACAGAGAAACAGAGAAACAGAGAGAAACAGAGAAACAGAGAGAAACAGAGAAACAGAGAGAAACAGTGAGACAGAGAAACAGAGAGAAACAGAGAAACAGAGAAACAGAGAGAAACAGAGAGAAACAGAGAAGCAAAATGAAGCAGAGAAACAGAGAAACAGAGAAACAGAGAGAAACAGAGAAACAGAGAAACAGAGAGAAACAGAGAAACAGAGAAACAGAGAAACAGAGAGAAACAGAGAAACAGAGAAACAGAGAAACAGAGAAACAGAGAAACAGAGAAACAGAGAAACAGAGAGAAACAGAGAAACAGAGAAACAGAGAAACAGAGAGAAACAGAGAAACAGAGAGAAACAGAGAGAAACAGAGAAACAGAGAAACAGAGAAACACAGAGAAACAGAGAAACAGAGAAACAGAGACAGAGAAACAGAGAAACAGAGAAACAAAATGAAGCAGAGAGAAACAGAGAGAAAACAGAGAAACAAAATGAAACAGAGAAACAGAGAAACAGAGAAACATAGAAACAGAGAGAAACAGAGAAACAGAGAAACAAAATGAAGCAGAGAAACAGAGAAACAGAGAAACAGAGAAGCAAAATGAAGCAGAGAAACAGAGAAACAGAGAAGCAAAATGAAACAGAGAAACAGAGAAACAGAGAGAAACAGAGAGAAACAGAGAAACAGAGAAACAGAGAAACAGAGAAACAGAGAAACATAGAAACAGAGAGAAACAGAGAAACAGAGAAACAGAGAAACAGAGAAACAGAGAAACAGAAAAACAGAGAAACAGAGAAACAGAGAGAAACAGGGAAACAGAGAAAACAGAGAAACAGAGAAACAGAGAAACAGAGAAACAGAGAAACAGAGAGAAACAGAGAAACATAGAAACAGAGAGAAACAGAGAAACAGAGAAACAGAGAGAAACAGAGAAACAGAGAAACAGAGAAACAGAGAGAAACAGAGAGAAACAGAGAGAAACAGAGAGAAACAGAGAAGCAAAATGAAGCAGAGAAACAGAGAAACAGAGAAACAGAGAGAAACAGAGAAACAGAGAAACAGAGAAACAGAGAAACAGAGAAACAGAGAAACAGAGAGAAAGAGAAACAGAGAAACAGAGAAACAGAGAAACAGAGAGAAACAGAGAAACAGAGAGAAACAGAGAAAACAGAGAAACAGAGAAACAGAGAAAACAGAGAGAAACAGAGAAACAGAGAGAAACAGAGAAACAGAGAAACAGAGAGAAACAGAGAAAACAGAGAAACAGAGAGAAACAGAGAAACAGAGAAACAGAGAAACAGAGAAACAGAGAGAAACAGAGAAACAGAGAGAAACAGAGAAACAGAGAGAAACAGAGAAACAGAGAAACAGAGAAACAGAGAGAAACAGAGAAACAGAGAAACAGAGAAACAGAGAAACAGAGAAACAGAGAAACAGAGAGAAACAGAGAAACAGAGAGAAACAGAGAAACAGAGAAACATAGAGAAACAGAGAAACAGAGAAACAGAGAAACAGAGAAACAGAGAGAAACAGTGAGACAGAGAAACAGAGAGAAACAGAGAAACAGAGAAACAGAGAGAAACAGAGAGAAACAGAGAAGCAAAATGAAGCAGAGAAACAGAGAAACAGAGAAACAGAGAGAAACAGAGAAACAGAGAGAAACAGAGAAACAGAGAAACAGAGAAACAGAGAGAAACAGAGAAGCAGAGAGAAACAGAGAAACAGAGAGAAACAGAGAAACAGAGAAACAGAGAGAAACAGAGAAACAGAGAGAAACAGAGAAACAGAGAAACAGAGAGAAACAGAGAAAACAGAGAAACAGAGAAACAGAGAGAAACAGAGAAACAGAGAAACAGAGAAACAGAGAAAACAGAGAGAAACAGAGAAACAGAGAAACAGAGAACAGAGAAAACAGAGAAACAGAGAAACAGAGAAACAGAGAAACAGAGAGAAACAGAGAAACAGAGAAACAGAGAGAACAGAGAAACAGAGAAAACAGAGAAACAGAGAGAAACAGAGAAACAGAGAAACAGAGAAACAGAGAAACAGAGAAAAAGAGAGAAACAGAGAAACAGAGAAACAGAGAGAAACAGAGAAACAGAGAGAAACAGAGAAACAGAGAAACAGAGAAAACAGAGAAACAGAGAAAACAGAGAAACAGAGAAACAGAGAAACAGAGAAACAGTGAAACAGAGAAACAGAGAGAAACAGAGAAACAGAGAAACAGAGAGAAACAGAGAAACAGAGAAACAGAGAGAAACAGAGAAACAGAGAAAACAGAGAAACAGAGAAACAGAGAAACAGAGAGAAACAGAGAAACAGAGAGAAACAGAGAAACAGAGAAACAGAGAAACACAGAGAAACAGAGAAACAGAGAGAAACAGAGAAACAGAGAGAAACAGAGAAACAGAGAAACAGAGAAACACAGAGAAACAGAGAAACAGAGAAACAGAGACAGAGAAACAGAGAAACAGAGAAACAAAATGAAGCAGAGAGAAACAGAGAGAAACAGAGAAACGGAGAAACAGAGAAACATAGAAACATAGAAACATAGAAACAGAGAGAAACAGAGAAACAGAGAAACAGAGAGAAACAGAGAGAAACAGAGAAACAGAGAAACAGAGAAGCAAAATGAAGCAGAGAAACAGAGAGAAACAGAGAGAAACAGAGAAACAGAGAAACAGAGAGAAACAGAGAGAAACAGAGAAACAGAGAAACAGAGAAACAGAGAGAAACAGAGAAACATAGAAACAGAGAGAAACAGAGAAACAGAGAAACAGAGAAACAGAGAAACAGAGAAACAGAGAGAAACAGAGAAACAGAGAGAAACAGAGAAACATAGAAACAGAGAGAAACAGAGAAACAGAGAAACAGAGAAACAGAGAAACAGAGAGAAACAGAGAAACATAGAAACAGAGAGAAACAGAGAAACAGAGAAACAGAGAAACAGAGAGAAACAGAGAAACAGAGAAACAGAGAAACAGAGAAACAGAGAGAAACAGAGAAACAGAGAAACAAAATGAAGCAGAGAAACAGAGAAACAGAGAAACAGAGAAACAGAGAAACAGAGAAACAGAGAAACAGAGAAACAGAGAGAAACAGAGAGAAACAGAGAAACAAAATGAAGCAGAGAAACAGAGAAACAGAGAAACAGAGAGAAACAGAGAAACAGAGAAACAGAGAAACAGAGAAACAGAGAAACAGAGAAACAGAGAGAAACAGAGAAACAGAGAGAAACAGAGAAACAGAGAGAAACAGAGAAACAGAGAAAACAGAGAAACAGAGAAAAACAGAGAAACAGAGAAACAGAGAGAAACAGAGAAACAGAGAAACAGAGAAACAGAGAAACAGAGAGAAACAGAGAAACAGAGAAACAGAGAAACACAGAGAAACAGAGAAACAGAGAAACAGAGACAGAGAAACAGAGAAACAGAGAAACAAAATGAAGCAGAGAGAAACAGAGAGAAACAGAGAAACGGAGAAACAGAGAAACATAGAAACATAGAAACATAGAAACAGAGAGAAACAGAGAAACAGAGAAACAGAGAGAAACAGAGAGAAACAGAGAAACAGAGAAACAGAGAAGCAAAATGAAGCAGAGAAACAGAGAGAAACAGAGAGAAACAGAGAAACAGAGAAACAGAGAAACAGAGAAACAGAGAGAAACAGAGAAACAGAGAAACAGATAGAAACAGAGAAACATAGAAACAGAGAGAAACAGAGAAACAGAGAAACAGAGAGAAACAGAGAAACAGAGAGAAACAGAGAGAAACAGAGAGAAACAGAGAAACAGAAACAGATAGAAACAGAGAGAAACAGAGAAACAGAGAGAAACAGAGAAACAGAGAAACAGAGAGAAACAGAGAAACAGAGAAACAGAGAAACAGAGAAACAGAGAGAAACAGAGAGAAACAGAGAAACAGAGAAACAGAGAAACAGAGAAACAGAGAAACAGAGAAACAGAGAGAAACAGAGAAACAGAGAGAAACAGAGAGAAACAGAGAAACAGAGAAACAGAGAGAAACAGAGAGAAACAGAGAGAAACAGAGAAACAGAGAAACAGAGAGAAACAGAGAAACAGAGAAACAGAGAAACAGAGAAACAGAGAGAAACAGAGAAACAGAGAGAAACAGAGAAACAGAGAAACAGAGAAACAGAGAAACAGAGAAACAGAGAAACAGAAACAGAAAACAGAGAGAAA
>NW_025754195.1:5000-9476 GCF_021184085.1 Oncorhynchus gorbuscha | reverse complement strand
GTCTTTGTGTCTGTCTCTTTCCATCACAGTCTTATTGAGGGGAGGGTTTCGGATACCAATGACTGGAGGGAGGGGAAGGGAGGGAGGGGAGAGGGAGGGAGGGGGAGAGGGAGGGGAGGGAGGGGAGAGGAGGGAGGGAGAGGGAGGGAGGAGGGAGGGGGAGGGAGGGGAGAGGGAGGGAGGGGGAGAGGGAGGGAGGAGAGAGAGAGGGAGGGAGAGAGAGAGGAGGGAGGGAGGGGGGGAGGGAGGGAGGGGAGAGGAGGAGGGAGAGAGAGGAGGGAGGGGGAGAGGGAGGGAGGAGGAGGGGGAGAGGGAGGGAGGGGAGGAGGGAGGGAGGGGGGAGAAGGGAGGGAGGGGGAGAGGGAGGGAGGGGAGGAGGGAGGAGGGGAGAGGAAGGAGGGAGGAGAGGGGAGGGAGGGGAGGGAGGAAGGGAGGAGGGAGAGGAGGGAGGGAGAGAGGGAGGAGGAGAGGGAGGGGAGGGAGGGAGGGAGAGGGAGGGAGGGGAGAGGGAGGGGAGGGAGGAGGGAGGAGGGGAGAGGGAGGGAGGGAGAGGGAGGGAGGAGAGGAGGGAGAGGGAGGGAGGGAGGAGGAGGGAGGGAGGGAGGAGAGGGAGGGAGGGGAGAGGGAGGGGAGGGGAGAGGGAGGAGGGAGGGGGAGAGGGAGGGGGAGAGGGAGGGGGAGGGAGGGGGAGGGAGGGAGGGAGGGAGGGAGGGGGAGAGAGGGAGGGAGGGAGGGGGAGGAAGGGAGGAGGGAGGGGAGAAGGAAGGAGGGAGGGGAGAGGGAGGGGAGGAGGGAGGGAGGGGGAGAGGAGGGAGGGGGAGAGGGAGGGAGGGGAGAGGGAGGGAGGGGGAGAGGGGGAGGGAGGGAGGGAGGGAGAGGGAGGGAGAGGAGGAGGGAGGGAGGGAGGGAGAGGGAGGGGGAGGGAGAGGGAGGGAGGGGAGAGGGAGGGGAGGGGAGAGGGAGGGAGGAGAGGGAGGGGGGGGAGAGGGAGGGGGAGGGAGGGGGAGGGAGGGAGGGAGGGGAGGGAGGGGGAGAGGGAGGGAGGGGAGAGGGAGGGAGGGAGAGAGGGAGGGAGGGAGGGGAGGGGAGGGAGGGAGGGGAGGGGGAGGGGAGAGGGAGAGGGAGGGGGAGAGGGAGGGAGGGAGAGGGAGGGAGGGGAGAGGGGGAGGGAGGGAGGGAGGGGGAGAGGGAGGGAGGGGAGAGGGAGGGAGGGGAGAGGGAGGGAGGAGGGGGAGAGGGAGGGAGGGAGGGAGGGGAGGAGGGAGGGAGGGGAGAGAGGGGAGGGAGGGAGGGAGGGAGGAGGGAGGGAAGGAGGAGGGGAGGGAGGGAGGGAGGGAGGGGGAGAGGGAGGGAGGGGGAGAGGGAGGGAGGGAGGGAGGGAGAGGGAGGGAGGGGAGGAGGGAGGGGAGGAGGGAGGGGGAGAGGGGAGGAGAGGAGGGAGGGAGGGGGAGAGGGAGGGAGGGGAGAGGGAGGGAGGGGAGGGGGAGAGGGAGAGGGAGGGGAGGGAGGGAGGGAGGAGAGGGAGGGAGGGAGAGGGAGGGAGGGAGGGAGGGAGGGGGAGGGGGAGGGAGGGAGGGAGGGGGAGGGAGGGAGGGGGAGAGGGAGGGAGGGGGAGAGGGGGGAGGGGAGGGAGGGAGGGGAGAGGGGGAGAGGGAGGGGAGGGAGAGGGAGAGAGGGAGGGAGGGAGGGGGAGAGGGGTGGGAGGGAGAGGGAGGGGGCTGGAGGGAGGGAGGGAGAGGGGGAGGGAGGGAGGGGAGAGGAGGGAGGGAGGGAGAGGGAGGGGGCAGAGGAGTGGAGGGGGAGAGGGGAGGAGGGAGGGGGCAGAGGGAGAGAGGGAGGGAGGGAGGGGGGCAGAGGAGGGAGGAGAGGAGAGGAGGGAGGGAGGGAGAGGGGAGGGAGGGGGGAGAGGGGGCGGGAGGGAGGGAGTGGAGGGGGCAGAGGGGGTAGGCAGAGGAGGGAGGGAGGGGAGAGGAGGGAGGGAGGGGGCAGAGGGAGGGCAGAGGGAGGGAGGGGGGCAGAGGGAGGAGGGGGCAGAGGGGGAGGGGGCAGAGGGAGGGATCCACTGCACGCTGGCAGGAAGCCAACACTCTAAGCCCTGGCAGCTCAAGTTAGCCTCTATGTTACTGACCTGATAGACCACAAGCCACCCTCCCAACCCCCACGCCAGACAGTGTGCAGCCCACCCCCCTCAAAGGGCAGCGAAGAGACTGGGAGAGAATAGAACCAGGATGGAGAGACTGGGAGAGAATAGAACCAGGATGGAGGGACTGGGAGAGAATAGAACCAAGATGGAGAGACTGGGAGAGAATAGAACCAAGATGGAGAGACTGGGAGAGAATAGAACCAAGATGGAGGGACTGGGAGAGAATAGAAAACCAAGATGGAGAGACTGGGAGAGAATAGAACCAAGATGGAGAGACTGGGAGAGAATAGAACCAGGATGGAGGGACTGGGAGAGAATAGAACCAGGATGGAGGGACTGGGAGAGAATAGAACCAAGATGGAGGGACTGGGAGAGAATAGAACCAAGATGGAGGGACTGGGAGAAAATAGAACCAAGATGGAGAGACTGGGAGAGAATAGAACCAAGATGGAGAGACTGGGAGAGAATAGAACCAGGATGGAGGGACTGGGAGAGAATAGAACCAAGATGGAGGGACTGGGGAGAGAATAGAACCAGGATGGAGGGACTGGGAGAGAATAGAACCAGGATGGAGGGAGTGGGAGAGAATAGAACCAAGATGGATGGAGATCCATGCAGTGGCTAGTGCCATAGATCAGCAGTAAATTCTGTTTATACTGGAGCTGGACTCTGATTCTGTATCCTCTCAGCAGCGTGCAGGCTGTGTTACACCGTTTAAGTTCTTTAAAGACCTCTCAGCATCTGCTTAGAGGCCCGTTTTATTCTTTATATTGCATGTGGGACGTCTCGCATCTCGCGGCTCCTCAACTCCCCCGTCTCCAAAAACATCTGTCTCCCCAACAACACAGTGTTTAGTGTTGGCTGCTCTGGCCTCAGGCCGCGGTTTAAACAGCTTCTCATCTGTCTCCCTAACAACACAGTGTTTAGTGTTGGCTGCTCTGGCCTCAGGCCGCGGTTTAAACAGCTTCTCATCTGTCTCCCCAACAACACAGTGTTTAGTGTTGGCTGCTCTGGCCTCAGGCCGCGGTTTAAACAGCTTCTCATCTGTCTCCCCAACAACACAGTGTTTAGTGTTGGCTTCTCTGGCCTCAGGCCGCGGTTTAAACAGCTTCTCATCTGTCTCCCCAACAACACAGTGTTTAGTGTTGGCTGCTCTGGCCTCAGGCCGCGGTTTAAACAGCTTCTCATCTGTCTCCCTAACAACACAGTGTTTAGTGTTGGCTGCTCTGGCCTCAGGCCGGGGTTTAAACAGCTTCTCATCTGTCTCCCCAACAACACAGTGTTTAGTGTTGGCTGCTCTGGCCTCAGGCGCGGTTTAAACAGCTTCTCATCTGTCTCCCCAACAACACAGTGTTTAGTGTTGGCTGCTCTGGCCTCAGGCCGCGGTTTAAACAGCTTCTCATCTGTCTCCCCAACAACACAGTGTTTAGTGTTGGCTGCTCTGGCCTCAGGCGCGCGGTTTAAACAGCTTCTCATCTGTCTCCCCAACAACACAGTGTTTAGTGTTGGCTGCTCTGGCCTCAGGCCGCGGTTTTAAACAGCTTCTCATCTGTCTCCCCAACAACACAGTGTTTAGTGTTGGCTGCTCTGGCCTCAGGCCGCGGTTTAAACAGCTTCTCAAACCCTTTACGTTAATTTATATGTAACGCTGAAACATCCATTTTCCGTTGACGTCCTCAACACCTTCTGACTTTTATTTTCCCTTGTTGATTTCCCTCTCTTTTATTGATCGTGGATTTCCTACATTCTTTCTCCCTTACATCAGGTGTGTGTGTGTTGGTCTGTGTGTGTGTGTGTTTGTCTGTGTGTGTTCATGTGTGTGTCTGTGTGTGTGTGTTTGTGTTGTGTGTGTGTGTGTGTGTGTGTGTGTGTGTGTGTGTGTGTGTGTGTGTGTGTGTGTGTGTGTGTGTGTGTGTGTGTGTGTGTGTGTGTGTGTGTGTGTGTGTGTGCGTGCGTGTTCATGTCTGTGGGTGCGTGTGTGTTTATGTGTGTGTGTGTGTTCATGTCTGCGTGTGTGTGTGTGTGCGTGTGTGTGTGTGCGTGTGTGCTGCAGGTCTGGGTTAAAGGGAGTGATTGAGAGGTTTATGTTCAGTAGTAGTTAGTTTACTGCTGCTGTAACTCTCTGTCTGTCTGATGAGCGCTGTAGAGCTGAGCCAAAATCCAAGATGGTCGCTTATCGTTCCGTTCTATTGTCTCTGTCTCTGTTAGTGATATTATAGACTCAATTACCCATGTGATCATGCATCACTCCGGTGTTAATCTGCTAAAGTGTAATTAGCCGCCTACCTCCTCATGCCTTTTGCACACAATGTATATAGACTCTTTTTTTCTGT
>NW_025754194.1:0-9476 GCF_021184085.1 Oncorhynchus gorbuscha | reverse complement strand
CTCTCCGCTGCCCTCTCCGCTCCGCTCCTCTCCGGCCCCCTCTCACTCCTCCGCTGCCTCTCCGCTCCCTCCGCTCCACTCTCCACTGCCCTCTCCGCTGCCCCCTCCGCCCTCCCTCCCCTCCGCTCCATTCTCCATGCCCTCTCAAGCTGCCCTCTCCCGCTCCCCTCACGCTCCCTCTCCGCTGCCCTCTCCGCTGCCCTCTCCGCTCCCTCTCCGCTCCACTCTCCGCTGCCCTCTCCGCTGCCCTCTCCGCTGCCACTCTTAGCTGCCCTCTCCGCTCCTCTTAGCTGCCCTCTCCGCTCCCCTCTCCGCTCCTCTCAAGCTCCACTCTCCCGCTGCCTCTCCGCTCCCCTCTCCGCTGCCTCTCCGCTGCCCTCTCCGCTGCCCTCTCCACCCACTCTCCGCTGCCCTCTCCGCTGCCCTCTCCCGCTCCCTCTCCGCTCCACTCTCCGCTGCCCTCTCCGCTGCCCTCTCCGCTCCCCTCTCCGCTCCTCTCCGCTGCCCTCTCTCGCTGCCCTCTCCGCTCCCCTCCGCTCCACTCCCGCTGCCCTCTCCGCTGCCCTCTCCATGCCCTCTCCGCTGCCCTCTCCGGCTCCCTCTCCGCTGCCCTCTCCGCTCCTCTCGCTCCCTCTTCGCTGCCCTCTCCACTCCTCCTCCTCCTCTCCCGCTCCACTCTCCGCTGCCCTCTCCGGCCCCTCTCCGCTGCCCTCTCTCCGCTGCCCTCTCCGCTGCCCTCCCACCGCTCCACTCTCCGCTGCCCTCTCTCCGCTGCCCCCTCTCCGCTGCCCTCTCGGCTCCTCCGCCCTCCACCTCTCTGCTCCTCCGCTCCCTCTCCGCTGCCCTCTCCGCTGCCCCCTCTCCGCTGCCCTCTTCTCGCTCCCCTCTCCCGCTCCACTCTCCGCTCCTCTCCGCTCCTCTCTCCGCTGCCCTCCGCTCCCCTCCCGCTCCCCTCTCCGCTCCCCTCTTCGCTGCCCTCTTCCGCCGCCACTCCGCTGCCCCTCCGCTCCTCTTCGTTGCCCTCTCCGCTCCCCTCTCCAAGCTGCCCTCTCCGCTAGCCCTCCCGCTGTCCCTCTCCGCTCCCCTCTTCGTTGCCCTCTCCACCCCCTCTCCCCTGCCCTCTTCGCTGCCCTCTCCGCTCCCTCTCCCCTGCCCCCTTCGCTGCCCTCTCCGCTGCCCTCTCCGCTCCCCTCTCCGTTGCCCTCTCCGCTCCCCACTCCCCTGCCCTCTCCGCTGCCCTCTCCGCTGTCCTCTCCGCTGCCCTCTTCGCTGCCCTCTCCGCTCCCCTCTCCACTCCCCTCTCCGCTGCCCTCTCCGCTCCCCTCTCTGCTCCACTCTCCGCTGCCCTCTCCCCGCTCCCCTCTCCGCTGCCCTCTCCGCTGCCCCTCCGCTGCCCTCTCCGCTGCCCTCTCCGCTGCCCTCTCCGCTCCCCTCATCCCCTCCCGTCCACTCTCCGCTGCCCTCTCCAGCTCCCCTCTCCGCTGCCCTCTCCGCTGCCCTCTCCGCTCGCCACCCGCTGCCCTCTCCGCTCCCCTCTTCTTGCCCTCTCCGCCTCCCCTCCCGCTGCCCTCCGCTGCCTCTCCGCTCGCCACTCCGCTGCCCTCTCCGCTCCCCTCTTCAATTTTCCCTCTCCGCTCCCCTCTCCCCTGCCCTCTTCGCTGCCCTCTCCGCTCCTCTCCCCTGCCCTCTTCGCTTGCCCTCTCCACTCCCCTCTTCCCTGCCCTCTCCCTCCCCTCTTCGCCCTCTCCACTCCCCACTCCCTGCCCTCTCCGCTGCCCTCTCCGCTTGCCCTCTCCGTCCTCTCCGTTCCTCTCCGCTGTCCTCTCCTCCTCTCCGCTGCCCTCCCAAGCCCTCTCCGCTGCCCTCTTCCGCTCCCTCTCCGCTGCCCTCCGCTCCTCCCCAGCTGCTCTCTCTGCTGCCCTCTCTCCCTGCCCTCTCCTGCCCTCTCCTGCCCTCTCCGCTGCCCTCTCCGCTGCCCTCTCCGCTCCCCTCTCCGCTGCCCTCTCCCCTGGCCTCTCCCCTGCCCTCTCCGCTGCCCTCTCCGCTGCCCTCTCCTGCCCTCTCCGCTCCTCTCCGCTTCCCTCTCGCTCCCTCTCCGCTCCCCTCTCCAGCTGCCTCTCCTGCCCTCTCCCCTGCCCTCTCCCCTGCCCTCCTCCGCTCCCCTCTAAGCTCCCCTCTCCGCTCCCCTCTCCATGCTGCCCTCTCCTGCCTCTCCGCTGCCCTCTCCGCTGCCCTCTCTCCGTCCCTCTCCGCTGCCCTCTCCGCTGCCCTCTCTGCTCGCCACTCCGCTGCCCTCTCCGCTCCTCTTCGTTGCCCTCTCCGCTCCTCCGCTGCCCTCTCCCGCTGCCCCTCCGGCCGCCACCCGCTGCCCTCTCCGCTCCCCTCTTCGTTGCCCTCTCCGCTCCCCTCTCCCTCCTTCTTCGCTGCCTTCTCCATCCCTCTCCCCTGCCCTCTTCGTTTGCCCTCTCCGTCCCCTCTCCTCCCTCTCCCTGCCCTCTCCGGCTCCGTCTCCCCTGCCCTCCGTCCATCTCCCCTGCCCTCTCCGTCCCATCTCCCCTGCCACTCTCCGCTCCCCATCTCCCTGCCCTCCGCTCCCATCTACCCTGCCCTCTCCGCTCCCCTCTCCTGCCCTCTCCGCTCCTTCTCCCCTGCCCTCTCTCGCTCCCATCTCCCTGCCCTCTCCCGCTCCCCTCTCCGCTGCCCTCTCCGCTCCCTCTCCGCTCCCACTCTCCCCTGCCCTGCCTTCTCCGCTGCCCTCTCCGCTCCCATCTCCCCTGCCCTCTCCGCTCCCCTCCCGTGCTGCTCCCCTCTCCGCTGCCCATCTCCGCTCCCCTCTCCGCTCCCCTCTCCCCTGCCCTCTCCTGCCCTCCCTCCCCTATCCTGCCTCTCCCCCTACCCTCTCCCTCCCCTCTCCCCTCCAGCCCCCTCTCCGCTCCCTCTCCCCTTCCCTCTCCCTGCCCTCTCCCTCTCCCTGCCCTCTCCGCTGCCCTCTCCCCTGCCCTCTCCCCTGCTCCCTCTCTCGCTCCCCTCTCCCCTGCCCTCTCCTGCCCTCTCCCTGCCCTCCCCCTGCCCTCTCCACTCCCCTCTCCCTCCGCTCCCCTCTCCGCTGCCCTCTCCGCTCCCCTCTCTGCTGCCCTCCGCTCCATCTCCCCTGCCCTCCGCTCCCTCTCCCCTGCCCTCTCCCTCCCTCTCCCCTGCCCTCTCCGCTCCCATCTCCCTGCCCTCTCCGCTCCCCTCCCCGTGCCCTCCGCTCCCTCTCCCCTGCCCTCTCCCCCCTGCCCTCTCCCTCCCCACTCCCCTGCCCTCTCCGCTGCCCTCCGCTGCCCTCTCCGCTCCCCCTCTCCGCTCCCCTCTCCGCTGCCCTCTCCACTCCCCTCTCCCGCTCCCCTCTCCGCTGCCCTCTCCGATCCCCTCTCCGCTGCCCTCTCCGCTCCCTCTCCGCTCCCTCTCCGCTGCCCTCTCGCTCCCCTCTCCGCTCCCCTCTCCCGCTCCCCTCTCCGCTGCCCTCTCCGCTCCCTCTCCCGCTGCCCTCTCCGCTGCCCTCTCCGCTCCCCTCTCCGCTCCCCTTAGTTGCCCTCTCCGCTCCCTCTCCCGCTGCCCTCCCGCTGCCCTCTCCGCTCGCCATCCGCTGCCCTCTCCGCTCCCCTCTTCCCCTCTCCCTCCCCTCTCCCCCTGCCCTCTTCGCTGCCCTCTCCGGCTCCCCTCTCCCCTGCCCTCTTGGCTGCCCTCTCCACTCCCCTCTTCCCTGCCCTCTCCGCTCCCCTCTTCCCCTGCCCTCTCCGCTGCCCTCTCCGCTGCCCTCTCCGCTCCCCTCTCCGCTCCCCTCTCCGCTGCCCTCTCCACTCCCCTCTCCGCTGCCCTCTCCGCTCCCCTCTCCGCTGCCCTCTCCGCTCCCCTCTCCGCTGCCCTCTCCGCTCCCCTCTCCCGCTGCCCTCTCTGCTGCCCTCTCCCCTGCCCTCTCCCCTGCCCTCTCCCCTGCCCTCTCCGCTGCCCTCTCCGCTGCCCTCTCCGCTCCCCTCTCCGCTGCCCTCTCCCCTGGCCTCTCCCCTGCCCTCTCCGCTGCCCTCTCCACTGCCCTCTCCCCTGCCCTCTCCGCTCCCCTCTCCGCTCCCCTCTCCGCTCCCCTCTCCGCTCCCCTCTCCGCTCCCCTCTCCGCTCCCCTCTCCGCTGCCCTCTCTGCCCCCGCTGCCCTCTCCCTGCCCTCTCCGCTCCCCTCTAAGCTCCCCCTCTCCGCTCCCCCTCTCCGCTGCCCTCTCCCCTGCCCTCTCCGCTGCCCTCTCCGCTGCCCTCCGCTCCCCTCTCCGCTGCCCTCTCCGCTGCCCTCTCTGCTCGCCACTCCGCTGCCCTCTCCGCTCCCCTCTTCGTTGCCCTCTCCGCTCCCCTCTCCGCTGCCCTCTCCGCTGCCCTCTCCGCTCGCCACTCCGCTGCCCTCTCCGCTCCCCTCTTCGTTGCCCTCTCCGCTCCCCTCTCCCCTGCCCTCTTCGCTGCCCTTTCCGCTCCCCTCTCCCCTGCCCTCTTCGTTGCCCTCTCCACTCCCCTCTCCCCTGCCCTCTTTGCTGCCCTCTCCGCTCCCCTCTCCCCTGCCCTCTTCGCTGCCCTCTCCGCTCCCATCTCCCCTGCCCCCTTCGCTGCCCTCTCCGCTCCCCTCTCCCCCTGCCCTCTTCGCTGCCCTCTCCGCTCCCCCTCTCCCCTGCCCTCTTCGCTGCCCTCTCCATCCCCTCTCCCCTGCCTCTCCCTCCCCTCCGTTTGCCCTCTCCGCTCCCCACTCCCCTGCCCTCTCCGCTCCCCTCTCCCCTGCCCTCTGCTCCCTCTCCGCTGCCTCTCCTCTCCGTCCCCTCTCCGGCTCCTCTCCCGCTGCCCTCTCCGCTCCCCTCTCCGCTCCTCTCCGCTGCCCTCTCCGCTCCCCTCCCGCTGCCCTCTCCGCTCCTCTCCACTCCCCTCTCCAGCTGCCCTCTCCGCTCCCCTCTCCGCTGCCCACCTCTCCCGCTCCCCTCTCCGCTCCCCTCTCCGCTGCCCTCTCCGCTGCCTCTCCACTCCCCTCTCCGCTCCCCTCTCCGCTCCTCTCCGCTGCCCTCTCCCTCCCCTCTCCGCTCCCCTCCCCTGCCCTCTCCGCTCCCATCTCCCCTGCCCTCTCCGCTCCCCTCTCCCCTGCCCTCTCCCTGCCCTCTCCGCTCCCCTCTCCCTGCCCTCTCCCTCCCATCTCCCCTGCCCTCTCCGCTCCCTCCCTGCCCTCTCCAGCTGCCCTCCTGCCCTCTCCGCTCTCCTGCCCTCTCCCCTGCCCTCTCCCTGCCCTCTCCGCTCCCCTCTCCCTGCCCTCTCCGCTCCCATCTCCCCCTGCCCTCTCCATCCCATCTCCCCTGCCCTCTCCGGCTCCCATCTCCCCTGCCCTCCCGCTCCCATCTCCCCTGCCCTCTCCGCTCCCCTCTCCCAAGCTGCCCTCTCCGCTCCTCTCCCCTGCCCTCTCCGCTCCCATCTCCCCTGCCCTCTCCGCTCCCATCTCCCCTGCCCTCTCCGGCTCCATCTCCCCTGCCCTCTCCGCTCCCATCTACCCTGCCCTCTCCGCTCCCCTCTCCCTACCCTCCGCTCCTTCTCCCCTGCCCTCTCCGCTCCCATCTCCCCTGCCCTCTCCGCTCCTCTCCAGCTGCCTCTCCGCTCCCCTCTCCCCTGCCCTCTCCGCTCCCATCTCCCCTGCCCTCCGCTCCCCTCTCCCCTGCCCTCCCTCCCATCTCCCCTGCCCTCTCCGCTCCCATCTCCCCTGCCCTCTCCGCTCCCATCTCCGTGCCCTCTCCGCTCCCCTCTCCCCTGCCTCTCCCGCTCCCCATCTCTCCTGCCCTCCCCTCCCCTCTCCCCTGCCCTCTCCCGCCCTCTCATCCCTCTCCCTGCCCTCTCCCTGCCCTCTCCCTGCCCTCCCCTGCCCTCTCGCTCCCTCCATCCCCTCTCCCCTTCCCTCTCCTGCCCTCTCCCTGCCCTCTCCCTGCCCTCCCGCTCCCTCCCTGCCCTCCCCTGCCCTCTCCCCCTGCACCCCTCCCCTGCCCTCCCGCTCCTCTCCGCTCCCCTCTCCCCTGCCCTCTCCGTTCCCTGCCCTCCCTGCCCTCTCCGCTCCCATCTCCCCTGCCCTCTCCGCTCCCCTCTCCGCTGCCCTCTCCGCTCCCCTCTCCCCTGCCCTCTCCGCTCCCATCTCCCCTGCCCTCTCCCAGCTCCCCTCTCCCCTGCCCTCTCCGCTCCCATCTCCCCTGCCCTCTCCCGCTCCCATCTCCCCTGCCCTCTCCGCTCCCATCTCTCGTGCCTCTCAGCCCCCTCTCCCTGCCCTCCCCGCTCCCATCTCTCCTGCCCTCTCCGCTCCCCTCTCCCTGCCCTCCCCTGCCCTCTCCGCTCCCCTCTCCCTGCCCTCTCCCCTGCCCTCCTGCCCTCTCCGCTCCCTCTCCGCTCCCCTCTCCCCTTCCCTCTCCCCTGCCCTCTCCCCTGCCCTCTCCCCTGCCCCTCTCCTGCCCTCTCCGCTCCCCTCTCCCCTGCCCTCTCCTCCCTCCCCCTGCCCTCTCCCCTGCCCTCTCCGCTCCCCTCTCCCCTCTCCCCTGCCCTCTCCCCTGCCCTCTCTGCTGCCCTCTTCGCTGCCCTCTCTCTTTAGACACTTTCTACGTGGAGGAAAACAAAATGCTCTTTGAACGTGCTCTCTCTCCACACTGGTGAAACACACATGACAATATTCCTCCCATTGATCTAAAACTGGCCACAGTTGCTGATACTGTATGATAGCACACACACGCACAGTACATACACACATGCTATGGTGATCACCGTGTGTGTGGTGTTCTTTCTTTTGCAACAATTATATATCAAATTCCCAAAGTCCTCCTCTTCAGCCGAATACCAGTGAGGCCTGTGTTAGAGTAGGCTGCCAGAGATCAATGGACAGCTTCCGGATCACACATCACATAGCCTCATCAAACAGACCAACTGGTATGTGATTCACTGGACATAGTGCCACAG
Organism: Oncorhynchus gorbuscha; assembly: GCF_021184085.1. NCBI lineage: Eukaryota > Metazoa > Chordata > Actinopteri > Salmoniformes > Salmonidae > Oncorhynchus > Oncorhynchus gorbuscha. The sequence continues at coordinate 2,489 of NW_025754194.1, read as the reverse complement.
ACCACATACCAATATCATAATAGGCTTTTGACTAACCCTTTTATCAAGCAAGACATATAGGCTGACTGTACAGTCAGTGAATATGTATCATGTACACTGTGTGGATGTTGGAATGAGCAGCTGTGGTGGTCAGTGGGATAGCGCGGCTGGAGCGAGAGGTCAGGGAGAGACGAGGACAGAAAGCCTTTTATCCAGCCTCTTTGATGGTTGCCATTTTGGTCACTCACAACAAACAACAGGTGTAGGAGGTTCACAAAGCAGCGGCATGTATGATTGTATGATAAACAGAGTGTTGCCAGACAGTTACCAGAGAAGGAACTGATGTGATTGTAAGTGTGTGTAACCCAGCACTATGTAAGCTCTCTCCCAATAACACCTTACCTGACCACGGTCGTCCTAAGTGGAAAAATAATATAGTGCACAAATGTTGACCAGGACCCAAGTAGTGCACTACGGAGCGAAGAGGGTGCCATTTGAGATTCAGACCCTCCCTGCCACGCTGCTTCTCTGCTCGTCCCGAAGGAGATTCCTTCCTGTTCTAGCCTGTCCTGTCGTACTTACACCACTACCAAGGCTTCAGGTTTCATGTCTCTCTGTGACCTCATCGTTTTCTAACATGGTCCTGTCTTATCTTTCTCTCTCGACTGGACGACCTATCATGCCACTCCTGATAAGTGCTGTTTGTGAGTGAGACCATGATATGCAGTCGAGTTTATCACGAAAAAGGTTGATTTTGAACTTTGAGCTAAATTAAATGTCATCGAAAGTGCATTGTGACATCTTAACGCAGTTTATAACAACAGTGTACGTGAAAGACGTCAGTAATACTCACGTGTTCTCGAGTCACATGTTTGATCCACACAGCCAGGGTGAAGGAGACCAGATGACCCACACACTGAGAAGGAGGAGATGCCACGTATCCCCCTCTCCCTCTCCCCTTGTCTCTGTCCCGGGGGTGAGGGTCCTGTCTGTCCTGGGTGGAGAGCAGCAGGGGTGTGTGAGGTGGGGTGGAGGATGAATAGGGGCACTCCTGGTTGCAGAAGTCCTGGCTGCAGTTGTGGAGCTCCTCCCGGGAGGTGTGGCTGTGGCATCAGGTGGTGCGCTCGGAGTTGCCAAAGGTGGAGCGGGCGGGGAAAAGGTGGCAAGCATGTGGGCTCCGATGATCTCCAACCGGGAAGTGACCCTGGGAGGACGCGGGGTCAAAGGTGTGGCAGAGGACCATGATGTAGAGCCATAGTAAGTTTCCTATTCCATGTGTGTCTTTTCTGTCCTTTCACACACCTCCTCCCTCTCTTTATCTTCTTCTGTCTCCCTCTCAAACAGGGCTCACTTTCCCACTCTCTCTCCTGCCTCACTCCCCTTTCCCCGTCTGACCCTTCCTCCTCCTCTCTCCCCTCTTCCTCCTCTCTCCCCTATTACTTCTCTCTTGCCTCTTCACCGTCCGCCCCCTCTTCACCCATCTCTCCTCGTTTCCCCTCTCCCCCCTCAGTGAGGTCCAGCTCTGTCCGTTTGGCCTTGTAGCCTCCAGAAGCTGAGTTGTTGAATAAGTCATGATGGTCACGGTGCCTGAGGTGACATTTACAGACCACTGCCTTGGGTAAGCAACACACACACACACACACACACACACACACACACACACACACACACACACACACACACACACACACACACACACACACACACACACACACACACACCACACAAACACTCAAACCAAAGCCTTCACATGATAGCATGGATTTCACCCCAGCGCAGACCAGGAGTGAGAGTCAGAGGAGAGAGGGAGGGATGGATAGAAAGAGATAGAGGAGTCAGACATAAAACGAATCTGAGGGAATGTCATGCAGGCTAGTTCCTACCCAAGGCTATTATGTTTGGTTTGATGGAGGGAAAGCTAAACAGATAAGGTACATTTCCTTTCTGCCTGCTGTTGAATTGAACTAAACGTGTCCTTTTTACTGTGGTATATAGGGATTTCCTGGTTTATTCTGTGATGCTTCAATGCCCCGTTCCTCTGAGTTTGGGGGAAATTGGGGCTTAGGTGAAGCTATAACATTAGCCTAGCTACAATATTGTAAACTTTTTTGCCATTTCTTTCTAATATGACTGTGCATAGTTGTTAAAATGGAGAATATTGGCAGCTGTCTAGTGAAAAGTTAAGTGGTTGTCTATAAGTAGCCTACATACTGTATATTTAGAATGTGTTACAATATTGACTAAATATGTCAATCTAGACCGAGAACAACCTTCTTGTTTGCTGTTTACCTCAATGGCAGGTGTGTCGAAGCTACGCTGTTTGCGCACTGGCAACAACAAAATGCCACACGTGTCATGCAGGTGAAAGAGGACCCAAAAGCGACTTAACAGAAACAGAGTTTATTCAAGTCCAAACAGAAAACGACAAATCCTGAATCCTTAACAGGAAATGTCCAAACAGGGAATAACAGAAATCCTCCTAGTCTGTAGAGGAAATAACAGGAGAAGCG
>NW_025754193.1:0-9476 GCF_021184085.1 Oncorhynchus gorbuscha | reverse complement strand
CAGTACTGTACAGTGTGTAACTAGCAGTAACTAACAGTAACTAGCAGTACTGTACAGTGTGTAACTAGCAGTAACTAACAGTAACTAGCAGTACTGTATAGTGTGTAACTAACAGTACTGTACAGTGTGTAACTAGCAGTACTGTACAGGGTGTAACAAACAGTACTGTACAGTGTGTAACTAACAGTACTGTACAGTGTGTAACTAACAGTAACTAGCAGTACTGTACAGTGTGTAACTAACAGTACTGTACAGTGTGTAACTAACAGTACTGTACAGTGTGTAACTAACAGTAATTTACAGTGTGTAACTAACAGTAACTAACAGTACTGTACAGTGTGTAACTAACAGTAACTAACAGTACTGTAGAGTGTGTAACTAGCAGTACTGTACAGTGTGTAACTAGCAGTAACTAACAGTACAGTACAGTGTGTAACTAACAGTACTGTACAGTGTGTAACTAACAGTAATTTACAGTGTGTAACTAACAGTAACTAACAGTACTGTACAGTGTGTAACTAACAGTAACTAACAGTACTGTAGAGTGTGTAACTAGCAGTACTGTACAGTGTGTAACTAGCAGTAACTAACAGCACAGTGTGTAACTAGCAGTAACTAACAGTACTGTACAGTGTGTAACTAACAGTACTGTACAGTGTGTAACTAACAGTACAGTGTGTGTAACTAACAGTACAGTGTGTGTAACTAACAGTACTGTGTGTGTAACTAACAGTACTGTACAGTGTGTAACTAGCAGTACTGTACAGTGTGTAACTAGCAGTACTGTACAGTGTGTAACTAGCAGTACTGTACAGTGTGTAACTAGCAGTACTGTACAGTGTGTAACTAGCAGTACTGTATAGTGTGTAACTAGCAGTAACTAACAGTACTGTACAGTGTGTAACTAGCAGTAACTAAGAGTAACTAGCAGTACTGTACAGTGTGTAATTAGCAGTAACTAACAGTAACTAGCAGTACTGTATAGTGTGTAACTAACAGTACTGTACAGTGTGTAACTAGCAGTACTGTACAGTGTGTAACTAGCAGTAACTAACAGTAACTAGCAGTACTGTACAGTGTGTAACTAGCAGTACTGTACAGGGTGTAATAAACAGTACTGTACAGTGTGTAACTAACATTAACTAACAGTACTGTACAGTGTGTAACTAGCAGTACTGTACAGTGTGTAACTAGCAGTAATGTACAGTGTGTAACTAGCAGTACTGTACAGTGTGTAACTAGCAGTACTGTACAGTGTGTAACTAACAGTAACTAACAGTACTGTACAGTGTGTAACTAACAGTACTGTACAGTGTGTAACTAACAGTAACTTACAGTGTGTAACTAACAGTAACTAACAGTACTGTACAGTGTGTAATTAACAGTAACTAACAGTACTGTAGAGTGTGTAACTAGCAGTACTGTACAGTGTGTAACTAGCAGTAACTAACAGTACAGTGTGTAACTAGCAGTAACAGTACTGTACAGTGTGTAACTAACAGTATTGTACAGTGTGTAACTAACAGTACCGTGTGTGTAACTAACAGTACAGTGTGTGTAACTAACAGTACTGTACAGTGTGTAACTAACAGTACTGTACAGTGTGTAACTAACAGTACTGTACAGTGTGTAACTAGCAGTACTGTACAGTGTGTAACTAGCAGTAACTAACAGTAACTAGCAGTACTGTACAGTGTGTAATTAGCAGTAACTAACAGTAACTAGCAGTACTGTATAGTGTGTAACTAACAGTACTGTACAGTGTGTAACTAGCAGTACTGTACAGGGTGTAATAAACAGTACTGTACAGTGTGTAACTAACAGTAACTAACAGTACTGTACAGTGTGTAACTAGCAGTACTGTACAGTGTGTAACTAACAGTACTGTACAGTGTGTAACTAGCAGTACTGTACAGTGTGTAACTAGCAGTACTGTACAGTGTGTAACTAGCAGTACTGTACAGTGTGTAACTAGCAGTACTGTACAGTGTGTAACTAACAGTAACTAACAGTACTGTACAGTGTGTAACTAACAGTAACTAACAGTACTGTACAATGTGTAACTAACAGTAACTAGCAGTACTGTACAGTGTATAACTAACAGTACTGTACAGTGTGTAACTAGCAGTACTGTACAGTGTGTAACTAACAGTAACTTACAGTGTGTAACTAACAGTAACTAACAGTACTGTACAGTGTGTAACTAGCAGTACTGTAGTGTGTAACTAACAGTACTGTACAGTGTGTAACTAACAGTACAGTGTGTGTAACTCACAGTACAGTGTGTGTAACTCACAGTACTGTACAGTGTGTGTAACTCACAGTACTGTACAGTGTGTGTAACTCACAGTACTGTACAGTGTGTGTAACTCACAGTACTGTACAGTGTGTGTAACTCACAGTACTGTACAGTGTGTGTAACTCACAGTACTGTACAGTGTGTGTAACTCACAGTACTGTACAGTGTGTGTAAATAACAGTACTGTACAGTGTGTAACTAGCAGTACTGTACAGTGTGTAACTAGCAGCACTTTACAGTGTGTAAATAGCAGTAACTAACAGTAACTAAAAGTACTGTACAGTGTGTAACTAGCAGTACTCTACAGTGTGTAACTAGCAGTACTGTACAGTGTGTAACTAAAAGTACTGTACAGTGTGTAACTAGCAGTAACTAACAGTAACTAGCAGTACTGTACAGTGTGTAACTAGCAGTAACTAACAGTAACTAGCAGTACTGTACAGTGTGTAACTAGCAGTAACTAACAGTAACTAGCAGTACTGTACAGTGTGTAACTAGCAGTACTGTACAGGGTGTAACAAACAGTACTGTACAGTGTGTAACTAACAGTAACTAGCAGTACTGTACAGTGTGTAACTAGCAGTACTGTACAGTGTGTAACTAACAGTAACTAACAGTACTGTACAGTGTGTAACTAACAGTAACTAGCAGTACTGTACAGTGTGTAACTAACAGTACTGTACAGTGTGTAACTAACAGTACTGTACAGTGTGTAACTAACAGTAACTTACAGTACTGTACAGTGTGTAACTAACAGTAACTTACAGTACTGTACAGTGTGTAACTAACAGTAACTAACAGTACAGTGTGTAACTAGCAGTACAGTGTGTAACTAACAGTACAGTGTGTAACTAACAGTACAGTACAGTGTGTAACTAACAGTACAGTGTGTAACTAACAGTAACTAACAGTACTGTACAGTGTGTAACTAGCAGCACTGTACAGGGTGTAACAAACAGTACTGTAAAGTGTGTAACTAACAGTACAGTGTGTAACTAATAGTAACTAACAGTACTGTACAGTGTGTAACTAGCAGTACTGTACAGGGTGTAACTAACAGTAACTAGCAGTACTGTACAGTGTGTAACTAACAGTAACTAACAGTACTGTACAGTGTGTAACTAGCAGTACTGTACAGTGTGTAACTAGCAGTACTGTACAGTGTGTAACTAGCAGTACTGTACAGTGTGTAACTAACAGTACTGTACAGTGTGTAACTAACAGTACTGTACAGTGTGTAACTAACAGTACTGTACAGTGTGTAACTAACAGTACTGTACAGTGTGTAACTAACAGTACTGTACAGTGTGTAACTAACAGTACTGTACAGTGTGTAACTAACAGTACTGTACAGTGTGTAACTAACAGTACTGTACAGTGTGTAACTAACAGTAACTAACAGTACTGTAGAGTGTGTAACTAACAGTACTGTACAGTGTGTAACTAACAGTACTGTACAGTATGTAACTAGCAGTACAGTACAGTGTGTAACTAACAGTAACTAACAGTACAGTGTGTAACTAACAGTACAGTGTGTAACTAACAGTAACTAACAGTACTGTAGAGTGTGTAACTAACAGTAACTAACAGTACTGTAGAGTGTGTAACTAACAGTAACTAACAGTACTGTAGAGTGTGTAACTAACAGTAACCAACAGTACAGTGTGTAACTAACAGTACTGTAGAGTGTGTAACTAACAGTAACTAACAGTACTGTAGAGTGTGTAACTAACAGTACTGTACAGTGTGTAACTAATAGTAACTAACAGTAACTAACAGTACTGTACAGTATGTAATTAGCAGTAACTAACAGTACTGTACAGTGTGTAACTAGCAGTAACTAACAGTAACTAACTGTACTGTACAGTGTGTACCTAGCAGTAACTAACAGTAACTAACAGTACTGTACAGTGTGTAACTAGCAGTAACTAACAGTACTGTACAGTGTGTAACTAACAGTACTGTACAGTGTGTAACTAGCAGTAACTAACAGTACAGTGTGTCACTAGCAGTACCTAACAGTACAGTGTGTCACTAACAGTACTGTACAGTGTGTAACTAACAGTACTGTACAGTGTGTAACTAACAGTACTGTACAGTGTGTAACTAACAGTACTGTACTGTACAGTACAGTGTGTAACTAACAGTACAGTGTGTAACTAGCAGTACTGTACAGTGTGTAACTAGCAGTAACTAACAGTAACTAACAGTACTGTACAGTGTGTAACTAACAGTACTGTACAATGTGTAACTATCAGTAACTAACAGTAACTAACAGTACTGTACAGTGTGTAACTAGCAGTAACTAACAGTAACTAACAGTACTGTACAGTGTGTAACTAACAGTAACTAACAGTACAGTGTGTAACTAACAGTACTGTACAGTGTGTAACTAACAGTACTGCACAGTGTGTAACTAACAGTACAGTACAGTGTGTAACTAGCAGTACTGTACAGTGTGTAACTAACAGTAACTAACAGTACAGTGTGTAACTAACAGTACTGCACAGTGTGTAACTAACAGTACAGTACAGTGTGTAACTAGCAGTACTGTACAGTGTGTAACTAACAGTACTGCACAGTGTGTAACTAACAGTACAGTGTGTAACTAACAGTACTGCAGTGTGTAGAGTTGTGTTTCTTACCGGGAGGTTGCATGGCTTCCCGTTCACCTTCACACACAGATTGGGCGGAAAGTGGTCTTCCTGAGGACAACTCGTCTCAGAGAGACAAAATCTGCACACACACACACACACAATAATGGGCATATTGCAATGAAGAATGGCCACTAGATTATGGCCAGCTGATCTCTCGGTAAACCATCAATACATGCAAAATTCACCTGCACAGCTCATCTCAATTGCATCCAGCATTGGCCACCCCCTAAAACAGATGTCAGGGTTATGTTTCTACCCCCTAAAACAGATGTCAGGGTTATGTTTCTACCCCCTAAAACAGATGTCAGGGTTATGTTTCTACCCCCTAAGACAGATGTCAGGGTTATGTTTCCACCCCCTAAAACAGATGTCAGGGTTATGTTTCTACCCCCTAAGACAGATGTCAGGGTTATGTTTCTACCCCCTAAAACAGATGTCAGGGTTATGTTTCCCCCTAAGACAGATGGGGTTATGTTTCTACCCCTAAAACAGATGTCAGGGTTATGTTTCCACCCCTAACCTCCCTAAGACCCCTAAGACAGATGTCAGGGTTATGTTTCTACCCCTAAAACAGATGTCAGGGTTATGTTTCTACCCCTAACCCCCCTAAGACAGATGTCAGGGTTATGTTTCTACCCCTAACCCCCCCTAAGACAGATGTCAGGGTTATGTTTCTACCCCCTAAAACAGATGTCAGGGTTATGTTTCTACCCCCTAAGACAGATGTCCCCACCCCTAAGACAGATGTCAGGGTTATGTTTCTACCCCTAAGACAGATGTCAGGGTTATGTTTCTACCCCCTAAGACAGATGTCAGGGTTATGTTTCTACCCCTAAAACAGATGTCCCACCCTAAGACAGATGTCAGGGTTATGTTTCTACCCCCTAAAACAGATTCAGGGTTATGTTTCCCCTAAGACAGATGTCAGGGTTATGTTTCTACCCCCTAACCCCTCCCTAAGACAGATGTCAGGGTTATGTTTCTACCCCCTAAGACAGATGTCAGGGTTATGTTTCTACCCCCTAAAACAGATGTCAGGGTTATGTTTCCACCCCCTAAGACAGATGTCAGGGTTATGTTTCTACCCCCTAAGACAGATGTCAGGGTTATGTTTCTACCCCCTAAGACAGATGTCAGGGTTATGTTTCTACCCCCTAAAACAGATGTCAGGGTTATGTTTCTACCCCCTAAGACAGATGTTAGGGTTATGTTTCTACCCCTAAAACATATGTCAGGGTTATGTTTCTACCCCTAAGACAGATGTCAGGGTTATGTTTCCACCCCTAAACAGATGTCAGGGTTATGTTTCTACCCCCTAAGACAGATGTCAGGGTTATGTTTCTACCCCCTAAGACAGATGTCAGGGTTATGTTTCCACCCCCTAAAACAGATGTCAGGGTTATGTTTCCACCCCTAAGACAGATGTCAGGGTTATGTTTCCACCCCTAAGACAGATGTCAGGGTTATGTTTCTACCCCTAAGACAGATGTCAGGGTTATGTTTCCACCCCTAAAACAGATGTCAGGGTTATCCACCCCTAAAACAGATGTCAGGGTTATGTTTCCACCCCTAAGACAGATGTCAGGGTTATGTTTCTACCCCTAAAACAGATGTCAGGGTTATGTTTCCACCCCTAAAACAGATGTCAGGGTTATGTTTCTACCCCTAAAACAGATGTCAGGGTTATGTTTCTACCCCTAAAACAGATGTCAGGGTTATGTTTCTACCCCTAAAACAGATGTCAGGGGTTATGTTTCTACCCCCTAAAACAGATGTCAGGGTTATGTTTCTACCCCCTAAGACAGATGTCGGGGTTATGTTTCTACCCCCTAAGACAGATGTCAGGGTTATGTTTCTACCCCCTAAGACAGATGTCAGGGTTATGTTTCCACCCCCTAACCCCTCCCTAAGACAGATGTCAGGGTTATGTTTCCACCCCCTAAGACAGATGTCAGGGTTATGTTTCTACCCCTAACCCCCCTAAGACAGATGTCAGGGTTATGTTTCTACCCCTAAGACAGATGTCAGGGTTATGTTTCTACCCCTAAAACAGATGTCAGGGTTATGTTTCTACCCCCCTAAGACAGATGTCAGGGTTATGTTTCCACCCCTAAAACAGATGTCAGGGTTATGTTTCCACCCCCTAAGACAGATGTCAGGGTTATGTTTCTACCCCCTAAAACAGATGTCAGGGTTATGTTTCTACCCCTAAGACAGATGTCAGGGTTATGTTTCCACCCCTAAAACAGATGTCAGGGTTATGTTTCCACCCCTAAGACAGATGTCAGGGTTATGTTTCCACCCCTAAGACAGATGTCAGGGTTATGTTTCTACCCCCTAAAACAGATGTCAGGGTTATGTTTCTACCCCTAAAACAGATGTCAGGGTTATGTTTCCACCCCTAAAACAGATGTCAGGGTTATGTTTCTACCCCTAAAACAGATGTCAGGGTTATGTTTCTACCCTAAAACAGATGTCAGGGGTTATGTTTCTACCCCTAAGACAGATGTCAGGGTTATGTTTCTACCCCCTAAAACAGATGTCAGGGTTATGTTTCCACCCCTAAGACAGATGTCAGGGTTATGTTTCCACCCCTAAAACAGATGTCAGGGTTATGTTTCCTCCCCTAAAACAGATGTCAGGGTTATGTTTCTACCCCTAACCCCCCTAAGACAGATGTCAGGGTTATGTTTCTACCCCCAGATGTCAGGGTTATGTTTCTACCCCTAAGACAGATGTCAGGGTTATGTTTCCACCCCCTAAGACAGATGTCAGGGTTATGTTTCTACCCCTAAAACAGATGTCAGGGTTATGTTTCTACCCCCTAAGACAGATGTCAGGGTTATGTTTCCACCCCCTAAGACAGATGTCAGGGTTATGTTTCTACCCCTAAAACAGATGTCAGGGTTATGTTTCTACCCCTAAGACAGATGTCAGGGTTATGTTTCCACCCCCTAAACAGATGTCAGGGTTATGTTTCTACCCCCTAAGACAGATGTCAGGGTTATGTTTCCACCCCTAAAACAGATGTCAGGGTTATGTTTCCACCCCCTAAGACAGATGTCAGAGTTATGTTTCCACCCCTAAGACAGATGTCAGGGTTATGTTTCTACCCCTAAAACAGATGTCAGGGTTATGTTTCCACCCCCTAAGACAGATGTCAGGGTTATGTTTCCACCCCTAAAACAGATGTCAGGGTTATGTTTCTACCCCCTAAAACAGATGTCAGGGTTATGTTTCTACCCCTAAAACAGATGTCAGGGTTATGTTTCTACCCCTAAAACAGATGTCAGGGTTATGTTTCTACCCCCCAGATGTCAGGGTTATGTTTCTACCCCTAAAACAGATGTCAGGGTTATGTTTCTACCCCCTAAAACAGATGTCAGGGTTATGTTTCCACCCCCTAAAACAGATGTCAGGGTTATGTTTCTACCCCTAAAACAGATGTCAGGGTTATGTTTCTACCCCTAAAACAGATGTCAGGGTTATGTTTCTACCCCCTAAGACAGATGTCAGGGTTATGTTTCTACCCTAAAACAGATGTCAGGGTTATGTTTCCACCCCTAAGACAGATGTCAGGGTTATGTTCCACCCCTAAAACAGATGTCAGGGTTATGTTTCCACCCCCTAAAACAGATGTCAGGGTTATGTTTCTACCCCCTAACCCCTCCCTAAGACAGATGTCAGGGTTATGTTTCCACCCCCTAAAACAGATGTCAGGGTTATGTTTCTACCCCTAAGACAGATGTCAGGGTTATGTTTCACCCCTAAGACAGATGTCAGGGTTATGTTTCTACCCCTAAAACAGATGTCAGGGTTATGTTTCTACCCCCTAAGACAGATGTCAGGGTTATGTTTCCACCCCCTAAAACAGATGTCAGGGTTATGTTTCTACCCCCTAAAACAGATGTCAGGGTTATGTTTCCACCCCTAAGACAGATGTCAGGGTTATGTTTCTACCTAAAACAGATGTCAGGGTTATGTTTCTACCCCCTAAGACAGATGTCAGGGTTATGTTTCCACCCCCTAAGACAGATGTCAGGGTTATGTTTCTACCCCCTAAGACAGATGTCAGGGTTATGTTTCTACCCCCTAAGACAGATGTCAGGGTTATGTTTCCACCCCCTAAGACAGATGTCAGGGTTATGTTTCTACCCCCTAAGACAGATGTCAGGGTTATGTTTCTACCCCCTAAGACAGATGTCAGGGTTATGTTTCTACCCCTAAGACAGATGTCAGGGTTATGTTTCCACCCCTAAGACAGATGTCAGGGTTATGTTTCCACCCCTAAGACAGATGTCAGGGTTATGTTTCCACCCCTTAGACAGATGTCAGGGTTATGTTTCCACCCTAAGACAGATGTCAGGGTTATGTTTCTACCCTCTAAAAACAGATGTCAGGTTATGTTTCCACCCCTAAAAACAGATGTCAGGGTTATGTTTCCACCCCTAAGACAGATGTCAGGGTTATGTTTCCACCCTAAAACAGATGTCAGGTTATGTTTCCATCCTCAATGAGTC
>NW_025754192.1:0-9478 GCF_021184085.1 Oncorhynchus gorbuscha | reverse complement strand
GAACCGGACCACTTAAAACACGTCTTGACAGAAGTAAGAGCTGTGAGAGGGGCAGCAACTTGACCGAAATTACGAATGAAACGCCGATAGAAATTAGCGAAACCTAAAAAGCGCTGCAACTCGACACGTGACCTTGGAACGGGCCAATCACTGACAGCTTGGACCTTAGCGGAATCCATCTGAATGCCTTCAGCGGAAATAACGGAACCGAGAAAAGTAACGGAGGAGACATGAAAAGAGCACTTCTCAGACTTTACGTAGAGACAATTCTCTAAAAGGCGCTGCAGAACACGTCGAACGTGCTGAACATGAATCTCGAGTGACGGAGAGAAAAATCAGGATATCGTCAAGATAGACAAAACAAAGATGTTCAGCATGTCTCTCAGAACATCATTAACTAATGCCTGAAAAACAGCTGGGCGCATTGGCGAGACCAAACGGCAGAACCCGGTACTCAAAAATGCCCTAACGGAGTGTTAAACGCCGTTTTCCACTTAGTCCCCCTCTGATGCGCACGAGATGGTAAGCGTTACGAAGGTCCAACTTAAAGCACCTGGCTCCCTGCAGAATCTCGAAGGCTGATGACATATGGGAAGCGGATAACGATTCTTAACCGTTATGTCATTCAGCCTCGATAACTACGCAGGGGCGCAGAGTACCGTCCTTCTTAACAAAAGAACCCCGCCCCGGCCGGGAGAAGAAGGCACTATGGTACCGGCGTCCAAGAGACACAGACAAATAATCCCTCGAGAGCCTTACGTTCGGGAGCCCCGACAGAGAGTATAGTCTACCCCGAGGGGAGTGGTCCCCGGAAGGAGATCAATAATACTACAATCATACGGCCGGTGAGGAGGAAGGGAGTTGGCTCGGGACCGACTGAAGACCGTGCGCAGATCATGATATTCCTTCCTCCGGCACTCCTGTCAAATCGCCAGGTTCCTCCTGAGAAGTAGGGACAGAAGAAACGGGAGGGATGGCAGACATTAAACACTTCACATGACAAGAAACGTTCCAGGATAGGATAGAATTACTGACCAATTAATAGAAGGATTATGACATACTAGCCAGGGATGACCCAAAACAAATAGTGTAAACGGTGAACGAAAAATCAAAAAAAAGAAATAGTCTCTACTGTGGTTACCAGATACTGTGAGGGTTAAAGGTAGTGTCTCAAATCTGATACTGGGAAGATGACTACCATCTAAGGCGGACATGGGCGTAGGGCTTCTCCTCTAACTCTCTGGAAAGGAATGTCATGTTTCCGAACCAGCTGCTTCGTCCCATGAAACAACCCTCAGCCCCAGAGTCTATCAAGGCACTACATGTAGCACCGAACCGGTCCAGCGTAGATGGACCGACAAAAAAGTAGTACAGGATTTTGATGGAGAGACTTGAGTAGCTGCGCTCACCCGTAGCCTCCGCTTACAGATGAGCTCTGGGCTTTACTGGACATGAATTAACAAAATGTCCAGCAACTCCGCAATAGAGGCACAGGCGGTTGGTGATCCTCGTTCCTCTCCTTAGTCGAGATGCGATCCTCCCAGCTGCATGGCTCAGACCCTGAGCCAGAGGAGGGAGATGGTTGCGATGCGGAGCAGGGAAACACCGTTGATGCGAGCTCTCTTCCACGAGCCCGGTGACGAAGATCTACCGTCGTTCTATGCGGATGGCGAGAGCAATCAAAGAGTCCACATCTGAAGGAACCCCTCCCGAAGTCTCATCCTTTAACCACTGCGTGGAGTCCCTCCAGAAAACGGCGAGCAGCGCCGCTCGTTCCACTCACTAGAGGCAAGAGTGCGAAACTCAATAGAATAATCCGTTATGGACCGTTCACCTTGGCATAAGGAAGCCAGGGCCCTAGAAGCCTCCTACCAAAAACTGAACGGTCAAAACCCGAATCATCTCCTCTTTAAAGTTCTGGAACTTGTTAGAGCAATCAGCCCTTGCCTCCCAGATAGCTGTGCCCCATTCTCGAGCCCGGCCAGTAAGGAGTGAAATGACGTAGCAACCCGAGCTCTCTCTCTAGAGTATGTGTTGGGTTGGAGAGAGAACACAATCTCACACTGCGTGAGAAAGGAGCGGCACTCAGTGGGCTGCCCGGAGTAGCAAGGTGGGTTATTAACCCTAGGTTCTGGAGCTCGGCAGGCCAGGAAGTAACAGGTGGCACGAGACGTAGACTCTGGAACTGTCCAGAGAGGTCGGAAACCTGAGCGGCCAGGTTCTCACGGCATGGCGAGCAGCAGACAATTCCTGCTCGTGTCTGCCGAGCATGGCTCCTCTGGATCTCGACGGCAGTGTAACGAGCGTCTGAAGTCGCTGGGTCCATTCCTTGGTCGGTTCCTTCTGTCATGCAGGTGAAAGAGGACCCAAAAGCGACTTGGCGAAAACAGAGTCTTTAATCCAGTAAAGTAAATACAAACAAAAAAACACAACTTTCACTCGAAATGACGAGGACAAACTGGAGACTCGATCTTGAACAGCAGGTGAACAGCAGGTTGCCTCGGGAAGGCACTTGAACCAGACAGACTCAGACACCTGCTCACCACGCAGCATCTGAGGAAAACACGACACGACAGGGCGATACACAAACACAGCACGGTGAATTCTAGACAAGGAACCGACAGGACAGGAACGGAACACAAAGGAAGAAATAGGGACTCTAATCAGGGGAAAGGATCGGGAACAGGTGTGGGAAGACTAAATGATTGATTAGGGGAATAGGAACAGCTGGGAGCAGGAACGGAACGATAGAGAGAAGAGAGAGCGAGAGAGTGAGAGAGGGAGGGGGAGAGAGAGGGATAGAAAGAGGGAAAGAACCTAATAAGACCAGCAGAGGGAAACGAATAGAATGGGAAGCACAGGGACAAGACAAGATAATAAATGACAAAACATGACAATCTGAATCCCAGTCATAGTCTATAGAACAGATGAATGCTGGGATTGAGACATTCGATCTGAATCCCAGTCATAGTCTATAGAACAGATGAATTCTGGGATTGAGACATTTGATTTGAATCCCAGTCATAGTCTATAGAACAGATGAATTCTGGGATTGAGACATTCGATCTGAATCCCAGTCATAGTCTATAGAACAGATGAATTCTGGGATTGAGACATTTGATTTGAATCCCAGTCATAGTCTATAGAACAGATGAATGCTGGGATTGAGACATTTGATCTGAATACCAGTCATAGTCTATTGAACAGCTGTGAAGCGTTTCAAGGTGAAACCAAAAAGCCTTGTTGGTGTTTGATTATAGGCACCAATGCCTCTGCCCCTGACCAGCTGAGTCTAGCCCTGGCCTGGAACAGAGTGGACATCGCTAGGAGCCAGATCTTCGTCTACGGTCACCACTGGCCCATGAGTGGCAGCGTAAGTCTTATAAACAACTTGGGAAACACGTGGATACAATGAACATCACCATGCTGGTCTAACAGGGTCTGATTCAGAGTTGTAGTGAACAACACCATGCTGGTCTAACAGGGTCTGATTCAGAGTTGTAGTGAACAACACCATGCTGGTCTAACAGGGTCTGATTCAGAGTTGTAGTGAACAACACCATGCTGGTCTAACAGGGTCTGATTCAGAGTTGTAATGGACAACACCATGCTGGTCTAACAGGGTCTGATTCAGAGTTGTAGTGAACAACACCATGCTGGTCTAACAGGGTCTGATTCAGAGTTGTAGTGAACAACACCATGCTGGTCTAACAGGGTCTGATTCAGAGTTGTAGTGAACAACACCATGCTGGTCTAACAGGGTCTGATTCAGAGTTGTAATGGACAACACCATGCTGGTCTAACAGGGTCTGATTCAGAGTTGTAATGGACAACACCATGCTGGTCTAACAGGGTCTGATTCAGAGTTGTAGTGAACAACACCATGCTGGTCTAACAGGGTCTGATTCAGAGTTGTAATGGACAACACCATGCTGGTCTAACAGGGTCTGATTCAGAGTTGTAGTGAACAACACCATGCTGGTCTAACAGGGTCTGATTCAGAGTTGTAGTGAACAACACCATGCTGGTCTAACAGGGTCTGATTCAGAGTTGTAGTGAACAACACCATGCTGGTCTAACAGGGTCTGATTCAGAGATCAGATAAGCACGTGCAACTTGACCTTTGACCTAAATCACTCATTGGCATCAGTGGGTTAGAGTAAAGTTTGCACAATACGGCTGAAATAGAGTTCAGCTTGCAGACCTCAAGTCAGAACAACTGCCCATATTCCAAAATAAATATTTTACCTGGCCCCAAATGGTATCAAATTCCCTAAACATAGTGCACTACTTTTGTCTAGAGCCCTATGGGACTTGGTCAGAACTAGTGCGCGACACAGGGAATAGGGTGCCATTTGGGACACAGCCTGAACCTCTAACCAACGGTGATGGTGAGACAACAACCTCCACTGCAGGTACTGTAACAGCTCCATGTGAACTGGGTCAACAAGGGGCTTTCATCCCTCCTGTGTTACCTTCCAGGCGGCCAACACCACGGCATCCCAGGAGAAGACCAAGAGCCCGGTCCCAGTCCGCGGTGGAGGTGGTGGGGCAGGGAAGGGCAAGGCCAGGGTCAAGAAGGGCAAAGGAGGCAAGGCCAAACCTGAACCTCCGGAAGAGACGGACCCCAGGAAGCTGGAGCTACGCAACTGGGTAAATCAATAACCAGTAGTGATTAGGCTTTCACACAATACACTAACTCATATATTCACATATCAATACACTATATTCAAACACATCAATACACTATATTCAACCATATCAATACACTATATTCAAACACATCAATACACTATATTCAACCATATCAATACACTATATTCAAACACATCAATACACTATATTCAACCATATCAATACACTATATTCAACCATATCAATACACTATATTCAACCATATCAATACACTATATTCAAACACATCAATACACTATATTCAACCATATCAATACACTATATTCAAACACATCAATACACTATATTCAACCATATCAATACACTATATTCAAACACATCAATACACTATATTCAACCATATCAATACACTATATTCAAACACATCAATACACTATATTCAACCATATCAATACACTATATTCAAACACATCAATACACTATATTCAACCATATCAATACACTATATTCAACCATATCAATACACTATATTCAAACATGTCAATACACTATATTCAACCATATCAATACACTATATTCAACCATATCAATACACTATATTCAACCATATCAATACACTATATTCAACCATATCAATACACTATATTCAACCATATCAATACACTATATTCAAACATATCAATATACTATATTCAAACATATCAATACACTATATTCAACCATATCAATACACTATATTCAACCATATCAATACACTATATTCAACCATATCAATACACTATATTCAACCATATCAATATACTATATTCAACCATATCAATACACTATATTCAAACATGTCAATACACTATATTCAAACATATCAATACACTATATTCAACCATATCAATACACTATATTCAAACATATCAATATACTATATTCAAACATATCAATACACTATATTCAACCATATCAATACACTATATTCAAACATATCAATACACTATATTCAAACACATCAATACACTATATTCAACCATATCAATACACTATATTCAACCATATCAATACACTATATTCAACCATATCAATACACTATATTCAAACATGTCAATACACTATATTCAAACATGTCAATACACTATATTCAACCATATCAATACATTATATTCAAACACATCAATACACTATATTCAACCATATCAATACACTATATTCAACCATATCAATACACTATATTCAAACACATCAAAACACTATATCATATCATTTCTATCTGAAGCAGTTATGTAGAGGATAATGCAAGTCAACTCTTTAAAACATATTTTAATGAGTACTTATTCTTCCTGAACCGTGGCATCAGGGTTTATCCACCTTTCATTACCACGACAACACTGATGTTAAAGGTGTTTTATATTTATTTGCACACTTTGAGGTTGGAATAATACTGGGAAATGAAGAAAAAATATATATGATAATGATATATGATAATGATATATGATAATGATATATGATAATGATATATGATATAATGATATATGACAATGATATGTGATAATGATATGCGATAATGATATGCGATAATGATAATGATATGTGATAATGATATATGATAATGATATATGATAATGATATATGATAATGATATATGATAATGATATGTGATAATGATATGCGATAATGATATGCGATAATGATAATGATATGTGATAATGATATATGATAATGATATATGATAATGATATATGATAATGATATATGATAATGATATGTGATAATGATATATGATAATGATATATGATAATGATATATGATAATGATATGTGATAATGATATATGATAATGATATATGATAATGATATGTGATAATGATATATGATAATGATATATGATAATGATATATGATAATGATATATGATAATGATATATGATAATGATATGTGATAATGATATATGATAATGATATATGATATAATGATATATGATAATGATATATGATAATGATATGTGATAATGATATATGATAATGATATATGATAATGATACGTGATAATGATATATGATAATGATATATGATAATGATATGTGATAATGATATATGATAATGCCCTTTTAGTGTACAGAGCTGTTTGAAAAGACCGCCTGAAAATTCAGCGTGTTTTGGTGTGATGGAGTTTTTGGGCCTGTCTGGTGACATCACCAGGTGGTAACTGAGTTCATTAGACCAATAAGAAAGAGAGTTCCCAAACCTCTCTTGTCAATAACAGCGAGTATTCAGTTTCCCCCCTCCACACTCAGACCACTCCCAGACAGTCCTTGCTAAATTCTAGCGTTTGAAATTATTCTTTGCTAAGAAGCTAATTTAGTTAATTTCTGATAATTTTTAAAAATATTTATGATAAACTTATTGTTACCCAGAAATTATTTGATATTGAGCTAAAATGTGATTTTCTGGATTTTTGTTTTAGATTCCGTCTCTCACAGTTGAAGTGTACCTATGATAAAAAAAATTACAGACCTCTACATGCTTTGTAAGTAGGAAAACCTGCAAAATCGGCAGTGTATCAAATACTTGTTTCTCCCCACTGTACAAATGTCTTATATCGGTTGAAAGCTTAAATTCTTGTTAATCTAACTGCACTGTCCGATTTACAGTAGCTATTACAGCGAAAGCCATGTGATTGTTTGAGGACGGCGCCTCACATCAAAATATTTTTCCACCGGCACAGGTTTCATAAATTTACAAATAGCGATGAAATATTCACTTACTTTTTGAAAATCTTCCTCTGATTTGTCATCCAAAGGGTCCCAGCTTTAACATGTAGTGTCGTTTTGTTAGATAAAATCCTTATTTATATCCCAAAAGTCAGTCTAGTTGGCGCCATCGATTTGAATAATCCACTTGTTCAAAATGCAGAGAAAGGAATCTGAAAATCTACCCCTAAACTTTGTTTCAATAAGTCAAAATATGTTTCTATTTACTCCTCAGATACCCTAAAATGTAATCAAACTACAATATTTCTTACGGAAAGAAGTATGTTCAATAGGAAACCGATTTTAGCAGGTGCGTCCTATCTTCATGGCGCGCAAACACAAATTTCCAAGACTGTGCCACTCTACTAAAATGGATATTTCTTATTAATTTTGAAAGTTACAAGCATGAAACCTTGAACATAGACTGCTAACACCCTTTGGACGCCATAGGAATTGCATCCTGGGAGCTAATTTCCAATATGCCCTTTTTACTAGCCATTCTAAGAGGATGGTCTCTGAACAACAAAACTCTGGTTGGTTTTCTTTGGATTTTCTCCTCCTATTATGTTATATTCTCCTACATTATTTTTACATTTCTACAAACTACAAAACCAATTATATGCATATCCCGGCTTCAGGGCCTGAGCAACAGGCAGTTTACTGGGCCTGAACTCAGGAAGTTTACTTGGGCACGTCATTCAGACAGGAAGTGGAGAGAAAAAAGGGACCTAGCCCGCTAAGAAGTGTAATGTGCTTCTACTGTAGGTGAACTCTGGAGCAGGCCATGATGGATGCCCTGGTGCTGACAGGGTGACTTCACAAGCTGCTGATAGAGAACGGTGTCAACATCCACCACTTCCTCACCATCCCTCGTCTGGAGGAACTCTACAACACGGTGAGATAGATAGATAGATAGATAGATAGATAGATAGATAGATAGATAGATAGATAGATAGATAGATAGACAGACAGACAGACAGACAGACAGACAGACAGACAGACAGACAGACAGACAGCACAGACAGACAGACAGACAGACAGACAGACAGACAGACAGACAGACAGACAGACAGACAGACAGACAGACAGATAGATAGATAGATAGATAGATAGATAGATAGATAGATAGACAGACAGACAGACAGACAGACAGACAGACAGACAGACAGACAGACAGACAGACAGACAGACAGACAGACAGACAGACAGACAGACAGACAGACAGACAGACAGACAGACAGACAGATAGACAGATAGATAGATAGATAGATAGATAGATAGATAGATAGATAGATAGATAGATAGATAGATAGATAGATAGATAGATAGATAGATAGATAGATAGATAGATAGATAGATTTTGGGGGAAGTCTTTCAAAGAACAGGTTCATAGAGAGAGAGAGAGAGAGAGAGAGAGAGAGAGAGAGAGAGAGAGAGAGAGAGAGAGAGAGAGAGACAGAGAGAGACAGAGAGAGAGAGAGGGAGAGACAGAGAGAGTGAGACAGAGAGAGAGAGACAGAAAGAGAGACAGAGAGAGACAGAGAGAGAGAGACAGAGAGAGAGAGACAGAGAGAGAGACAGAGACAGAGAGAGAGACAGAGAGAGAGACAGAGAGAGAGAGAGAGAGAGAGAGAGAGAGAGAGAGAAAGAGACAGAGAGAGAGAGAGAGAGAGAGAGAGAGAGAGAGAGAGAGAGAGAGAGAGAGAGAGAGAGAGAGACAAACTTAAGGAAAGCTTTGACTATGTACAGACTCAGTGAGCATTGCCTTGCTATTGAGAAAGAGAAGACAGACTATGTGCACACTGCCCACAAAATGAGGTGGAAGCTGAGCTGCACTTCCTAACCTCTTGCCTGCTTTGGCAATGTTAATATATGTTTCCCCTGCCAATAAAGCCCCTTCAATTGAATTGAACTGATTTGGATTGAATGTAGAGAGAGAGAGAGAGAGGAGAGAGAGAGAGAGAGAGAGAGAGAGAGAGAGAGAGAGAGAGAGAGAGAGAGAGAGAGAGAGAGAGAGAGAGAGAGAGAGGTAGAGAGAGAGGTAGAGAGAGGTAGAGAGAGAGAGAGAGAGAGAGAGAGAGAGAGTAGAGGAGAGAGAGGTAGAGAG
>NW_025754191.1:0-9479 GCF_021184085.1 Oncorhynchus gorbuscha | reverse complement strand
CTTCCACAAGCTTCCCACAATTTTTTATTTTTATTTATTTCACGCCAAGATAAAAGCATAGCAGTGTGAACAGACAACACAGAGTTACACATGGAATAAACAATTAACAAGTCAATAACACAGTAGAAAAAAAAAGAAAAAAAAGGGCAGTCTATATACAATGTGTGCAAAAGGCATGAGGAGGTAGGCCCGAATAATACAGTTTTGCAGATTAACACTGAGTGATAAATGATCAGGTCATGTACAGGTAGAGATATTGGTGTGTAAAAGAGCAGAAAAATAAATAAATAAAAACAGTATAAAAAACAGTATGGGAATGAGGTAGGTGAAAATGGGTGGGCTATTTTCCTATAGACTATGTACAGCTGCAGCGATCGGTTAGCTGCTCGGATAGCTGATGTTTGAAGTTGGTGAGGGAGATAAAAGTCTCTAACTTCAGCGATTTTTGCAATTCATTCCAGTCACAGGCAGCAGAGAACTGGATCGAAAGGCGGCCAAATGATGTGTTGGCTTTAGGGATGATCAGTGAGATACACCTGCTGGAGCGCGTGCTACGGATGGGTGTTGCCATCGTGACCAGTGAACTGAGATAAGGCGGAGCTTTACCTAGCATGGACTTGTAGATGACCTGGAGCCAGTGGGTCTGGCGACGAATATGTAGTGAGGGCCAGCCGACTAGAGCATACAAGTCGCAGTGGTGGGTGGTATAAGGTGCTTTAGTGACAAAACGGATGGCACTGTGATAGACTGCATCCAGTTTGCTGAGTAGAGTGTTGGAAGCCATTTTGTAGATGACATCGCCGAAGTCGAGGATCGGTAGGATAGTCAGTTTAACTAGGGTAAGCTTGGCAGCGTGAGTGAAGGAGGCTTTGTTGCGGAATAGAAAGCCGACTCTTGATTTGATTTTCGATTGGAGATGTTTGATGTGGGTCTGGAAGGAGAGTTTGCAGTCTAGCCAGACACCTAGGTACTTATAGATGTCCACATATTCAAGGTCGGAACCATCTAGGGTGGTGATGCTAGTCGGGCATGCGGGTGCAGGCAGCGATCGGTTGAAAAGCATGCATTTGGTTTTACTCGCATTTAAGAGCAGTTGGAGGCCACGGAAGGAGTGCTGTATGGCATTGAAGCTCGTTTGAGGTTAGATAGCACAGTGTCCAATGACGGGCCGAAAGTATAGAATGGTGTCGTCTGCGTAGAGGTGGATCAGGGAATCGCCCGCAGCAAGAGCAACATCATTGATATACACAGAGAAAAGAGTCGGCCCGAGAATTGAACCCTGTGGCACCCCCATAGAGACTGCCAGAGGACCGGACAGCATGCCCTCCGATTTGACACACTGAACTCTGTCTGCAAAGTAATTGGTGAACCAGGCAAGGCAGTCATCCGAAAACCGAGGCTGTAGAGTCTGCCGATAAGAATATGGTGATTGACAGAGTCGAAAGCCTTGGCGAGGTCGATGAAGACGGCTGCACAGTACTGTCTTTTATCGATGGCGGTTATGATATCGTTTAGTACCTTGAGTGTGGCTGAGGTGCACCCGTGACCGGCTCGGAAACCAGATTGCACAGCGGAGAAGGTGCGGTGGGATTCGAGATGGTCAGTGACCTGTTTGTTGACTTGGCTTTCGAAGACCTTAGATAGGCAGGGCAGGATGGATATAGGTCTGTAACAGTTTGGGTCCAGGGTGTCTCCCCCTTTGAAGACGGGGATGACTGCGGCAGCTTTCCAATCCTTGGGGATCTCAGACGATATGAAAGAGAGGTTGAACAGGCTGGTAATAGGGGTTGCGACAATGGCGGCAGATAGTTTCAGAAATAGCGGGTCCAGATTGTCAAGCCCAGCTGATTTGTACGGGTCCAGGTTTTGCAGCTCTTTCAGAACATCTGCTATCTGGATTTGGGTAAAGGAGAACCTGGAGAGGCTTGGGTGAGGAGCTACGGGGGCGGAGCTGTTGGCCGAGGTTGGAGTAGCCAGGCGGAAGGCATGGCCAGCCGTTGAGAAGTGCTTATTGAAGTTTTCGATAATCATGGATTTATCGGTGGAGACCGTGTTTCCTAGCCTCAGAGCAGTGGGCAGCTGGGAGGAGGTGCTCTTGTTCTCCATGGACTTCACAGTGTCCCAGAACTTTTGGAGTTGGAGCTACAGGATGCAAACTTCTGCCTGAAGAAGCTGGCCTTAGCTTTCCTGACTGACTGCGTGTATTGGTTCCTGACTTCCCTGAACAGTTGCATATCACGGGGGCTTTTCGATGCTATAGCAGTCCGCCACAGGATGTTTTTGTGCTGGTCGAGGGCAGTCAGGTCTGGAGTGAACCAAGGGCTGTATCTGTTCTTGGTTCTGCATTTTTTGAACGGAGCATGCTTATCTAAAATGGTGAGGAAGTTACTTTTAAAGAATGACCATGCATCCTCAACTGACGGGATGAGGTCAATGTCCTTCCAGGATACCCGGGCCATGTCGATTAGAAAGGCCTGCTCACAGAAGTGTTTTAGGGAGCGTTTGACAGTGATGAGGGGTGGTCGTTTGACTGCGGCTCCGTGGCGGATACAGGCGATGAGGCAGTGATCGCTGAGATCCTGGTTGAAGACAGCAGAGGTATATTTGGAGGGCCAGTTGGTCAGGATGACGTCTATGAGGGTGCCCTTGTTTACAGAGTTAGGTTGTACCTGGTGGGTTCCTTGATGATTTGAGTGAGATTGAGGGCATCTAGCTTAGATTGTAGGACTGCCGGGGTGTTAAGCATATCCCAGTTTAGGTCACCTAACAGAACGAACTCTGAAGCTAGATGGGGGGCGATCAATTCACAAATGGTGTCCAGGGCACAGCTGGGAGCTGAGGGGGGTCGGTAGCAGGCGGCAACAGTGAGAGACTTGTTTCTGGAGAGAGTAATTTTCAAAATTAGTAGTTCAAACTGTTTGGGTATGGACTTGGAAAGTATGACATTACTTTGCAGGCTATCTCTGCAGTAGACTGCAACTCCTCCCCCTTTAGCAGTTCTATCTTGACGGAAGATGTTATAGTTGGGTATGGAAATCTCTGAATTTTGGTGGCCTTCCTGGAGCCAGGATTCAGACATGGCAAGACATCAGGGTTAGCAGAGTGTGCTAAAGCAGTGAGTAAAACAAACTTAGGGAGGAGGCTTCTGATGTTGACATGCATAAAACCAAGACTTTTCGATCACAGAAGTCAACAAATGAGGGTACCCCTGGGGGACATGCGGGGCCTGGGTTTACCTCCACATCACCCGCGGAACAGAGAAGGAGTAGTATGAGGGTACGGCTAAAGGCTATCAAAACTGGTCGCCTAGAGCGTTGGGGGCAGAGGATAAGAGGAGCAGGTTTCTGGGCATGGTAGAATATATTCAGGGCATAATAATGCGCAGACAGGGGTATGGTGGGGTGCGGGTACAGCAGAGGTAAGCCCAGGCACTGGGTGATGATGAGAGAGGTTGTATCTCTGGAAATGCTGGTTGTAATGGGTGAGGTCACCGCATGTGTGGGGGGTGGGACAAGGGAGGTAACAGGGGTATGCAGAGTGGATCTAGGGGCTCCATTGGGAACTAAAACAATGATAACTAACCTGAACAACAGTATACAAGGCATATTGACATTTGGGAGAGACATACAGCGAGGCATACAGTAGTCACAGGTGTTGAATTGAGAAAGCTAGCTAAAAACAGTGGGCGATGCTAATCAGCTAGCACAACAAACAGCAGGTAAAATGGCGTTGACTAGGCAACTGGGCCGACAGATAAAACAAACAAGCAGAGTGGAGTACCGTGATTATTGGGCAGTCCAGTGTGCGTCAGCTATGTAGCCAAGAGATCAGTGTCCAGGGGGCAGCGGTGGATGGGGCAGGGGGGCTGGGCTGGCGAGTGTTATCCAGGTTTAAAAAATAATAATAATAATTTAAACTAACAATGACTAAATAGCTTGTAGCTAGTTAGCTGGTTAGCGTCTGGAGGTTCTTGAGTGTGTCATAAAAATAAAATAAAAATTAAAAGTAACAGCGATTCCGTACCACAGTGGGTGAGGCAAGTTTCCCGGAAGGTATAAACAAAATAAAAATCAAAAAGAGATAGAAAGTAAATGGGTTCAGAGAGTTTGGGATGCAGTGATTCAGATGGTTAGCAGGCCTGTGCTAACAAGCTAACAGTTCGTAGGCCCGGGCTAGACAAGCTAGCCGTTAGCAGGCCGAATTAGCAAGCAGGGAGATAGCGAGGGCTAGAGAGTTAACCTTTGGGGGACGTCGCGATGGGGTGAGTCTGTTTATTCCTCTTCATGCGGTGACATCGACAGACCGGTCGTGGCCCGGGTAATGTAGCCCAGGAGTATGCTACAGGTGCTCTAGTACGCTAGGTAAGCTGGAGACACAGCGTTTCAGAAAGCTCATGGGCCTTGGCCGGCAGATGGATCTTTGGCGATGTCGCAACAGAAAAGCCTGTTGAAACCACCTCGACGATTATGTCGGCGGACCAGTCGTGATGGATCGGCGGGCTCCGTGTCGGCAGTAAAGGGTCCAGGCCAATTGGCAAAAGAGGTATTGTTGGGCCTCTTCGGCTAGTCGGGAGATGGGCTTAGCTCGAGGCTAGCTCAAGGCTAATTGGTGCTTGTTTTGGGACAGAGACGTTAGCCAGGAGTAGCCACTCGGATTGCAGCTAGCTAGTTGCGATGATCCGGTGTAAAGGTTCAGAGCTTGCGGTAGGAATCCGGAGAAAAGCAGTCTGATGTGCTCTGGGTTGATGTCGCGCTGGTGTCCTAGTTAGCTTTGAAGACCGCTAGCAATGGCTAACTGAGTACTAGCTAGTAGCTAGTTAGCTGGCTAGCTTCTGATGGGGGTTCCCGGTTCTAAAGTAAAGTATAGAAAAAGCAGATCCGTACCACATTGGGTGATGCGGGTTGCAGGAGAGTATATTCAGCTCTAGTTGGAAAGTGAGATTAAAATATGTACGAAATATATACAGAACAATATATACAGAACAATAAGTTGGGTGTCAGAGTCGTGTGTAAAGGTGGCAGGGAAGTCAGGCGCAGGAGAATCCAACTGAGTGTAATGGAGTTATTTAATAACAATAAACGAAACATACTCCAAACACTAAATGTAACAAATAAACAAAGTGGGTACGAGGACCCGTCGCGCACCAATACAACACAACACTGTAATAACAAACAATCTCTGACAAAGACATGAGGGGAAACAGAGGGTTAAATACACAACGGGTAATGAATGGGATTGAAACCAGGTGTGTAGGAAGACAAGAGAAAACCAAAATAAAATTATAAATGGATCAATGATGGCTAGAAGACCGGGGACGTCGAGCACCGCCCGAACAAGGAGAGGCTTCGACTTTGGCAGAAGTCGTGACATTGGGTGAATTTTGGCCCATTCTTCAAATCAAATCAAATCAAATCAAATTGTATTTGTCACATACACATGGTTAGCAGATGTTAAATGCGAGTGTAGCGAAATGCTTGTGCTTCTAGTTCCGACAATGCAGTGATAACCAACAAGTAATCTAACTAACAATTCCAAAACTACTGTCTTATACACAGTGTAAGGGGATAAGGAACATGTACATAAGGATATATGAATGAGTGATTGTACAGAGCAGCATACAGTAGATGGTATCGAGTACAGTATATACATATGAGATGAGTGTGTAGACAAAGTAAACAAAGTGGCATAGTTAAAGTGGCTAGTGATACATGTGTTACATAAGGATGCAGTCGATGACAGTATATACATATGCATATGAGATGAATAATGTAGGGTAAGTAACATTATATAAGGTAGCATTGTTTAAAGTGGCTAGTGATATATTTACATCATTTCCCATCAATTCCCATTATTAAAATGGCTGGAGTTGGGTCAGTGTCAATGACAGTGTGTTGGCAGCAGCCACTCAATGTTAGTGGTGGCTGTTTAACAGTCTGATGGCCTTGAGATAGAAGCTGTTTTTCAGTCTCTCGGTCCCAGCTTTGATGCACCTGTACTGACCTCGCCTTCTGGATGATAGCGGGGTGAACAGGCAGTGGTTCGGTGGTTGATGTCCTTGATGATCTTTATGGCCTTCCTGTAACAACGGGTGGTGTAGGTGTCCTGGAGGGCAGGTAGTTTGCCCCGGTGATGCGTTGTGCAGTCCTCACTACCCTCTGAGAGCCTTACGGTTGAGGGCGGAGCAGTTGCCGTACCAGGCGGTGATACAGCCCGCCAGGATGCTCTCGATTGTGCATCTGTAGAAGTTTGTGAGTGCTTTTGGTGACAAGCCGAATTTCTTCAGCCTCCTGAGGTTGAATAGGCGCTGCTGCGCCTTCTTCACGACGCTGTCAGTGTGAGTGGACCAATTCAGTTTGTCTGTGATGTGTATGCCGAGGAACTTAAAACTAGCTACCCTCTCCACTACTGTTCCATCGATGTGGATAGGGGGTGTTCCCTCTGCTGTTTCCTGAAGTCCACAATCATCTCCTTAGTTTTGTTGACGTTGAGTGTGAGGTTATTTTCCTGACACCACACTCCGAGGGCCCTCACCTCCTCCCTGTAGGCCGTCTCGTCGTTGTTGGTAATCAAGCCTACCACTGTTGTGTCGTCTGCAAACTTGATGATTGAGTTGGAGCGTGCGTGGCCACGCAGTCGTGGGTGAACAGGGAGTACAGGAGAGGGCTCAGAACGCACCTTGTGGGGCCCCGTGTTGAGGATCAGCGGGGAGGAGATGTTGTTGCCTACCCTCACCACCTGGGGCGGCCCGTCAGAAGTCCAGTACCCAGTTGCACAGGGCGGGGTCGAGACCCAGGGACTCGAGCTTGATGACGAGCTTGGAGGGTACTATGGTGTTGAATGCCGAGCTGTAGTCGATGAACAGCATTCTCACATAGGTATTCCTCTTGTCCAGGTGGGTTAGGGCAGTGTGCAGTGTGGTTGAGATTGCATCGTCTGTGGACCTATTTGGGCGGTAAGCAAATTGGAGTGGGTCTAGGGTGTCAGGTAGGGTGGAGGTGATATGGTCCTTGACTAGTCTCTCAAAGCACTTCATGATGACGGAAGTGAGTGCTACGGGGCGGTAGTCGTTTAGCTCAGTTACCTTAGTTTCTGGGAACAGGAACAATGGTGGCCCTCTTGAAGCATGTGGGAACAGCAGACTGGTATAGGGATTGATTATGTCCGTAAACACACCGGCCAGCTGGTCTGCGCATGCTCTGAGGGCGCGGCTGGGGATGCCGTCTGGGCCTGCAGCCTTGCGAGGGTTAACACGTTTAAATGTCTTACTCACCTCGACTGCAGTGAAGGAGAGACCGCATGTTTCCGTTGCAGGCCGTGTCAGTGGCACTGTATTGTCCTCAAAGCGGGCAAAAAAGTTATTTAGTCTGCCTGGGAGCAAGACATCCTGGTCCGTGACTGGGCTGGATTTCATCTTGTAGTCCGTGATTGACTATAGACCCTGCCACATGCCTCTTGTGTCTGAGCCATTGAATTGAGATTCCACTTTGTCTCTGTACTGACGCTTAGCTTGTTTAATAGCCTTGCGGAGGGAATAGCTGCACTGTTTGTATTCAGTCATGTTGCCAGACACCTTGCCCTGATTAAAAGCAGTGGTTCGCGCTTTCAGTTTGACGCGAATGCTGCCATCAATCCACGGTTTCTGGTTAGGGAATGTTTTTATCGTTGCTATGGGAACGACATCTTCGACACACACAGAATCAGCGTATTCGTCAATATTTCCATCTGATGCAATACGAAACATGTCCCAGTCCACGTGATGGAAGCAGTCTTGGAGTGTAGAGTCAGCTTGGTCTGACCAGCGTTGGACAGACCTCAGCGTGGGAGCCTCTTGTTTTAATTTCTGCCTGTAGGCAGGGATCAGCAAAATGGAGTCGTGGTCAGCTTTTCCGAAAGGGGTGCGGGGCAGGGCCTTATATGCGTCGCGAAAGTTAGAGTAACAATGATCCAAGGTTTTACCACCCCTGGTTGCGCAATCGATATGCTGATAAAATTTAGGGAGTCTTGTTTTCAGATTAGCTTTGTTAAAATACCCAGCTACAATGAATGCAGCCTCCGGATAAATGGTTTCCAGTTTGCAAAGACAGAGCTGGTGTAACTGAATCAGTTTTGTAGGCCTCCTTGCTTGCACACACTTTTTCAGTTCTGCCCACACATTTTCTATAGGTTTGAGGTCAGGGCTTTGTGATGGCCTCTCCAATACCTTGACTTTGTTGTCCTTATGCCATTTTGCCACAACTTTGGAAGTATGCTTGGAGTCATTGTCCATTTTGAAGATCCATTTGTGACTAAGCTTTAACTTCCTGACTGATGTCTTTAGATGTTGCTTCAATATATCCACATAAATCCCCTCCTCATGATGACATCTATTTTGGTGAAGTGCACCAGTCCCTCCTGCAGCAAAGCAGCCCCACAACTTGAAGCTGCCACCCCGTGCATCACGATTGGGATGGTGTTCTTCAGCTTACAAGCCTCCTTTCCTCCCAAACATAACGATGGTCATTATGGCCGAACAGTTCTATTTTTTTGTTTCATCAGACCAGAGGACATTTCTCCAAAAAGTATGATCTTTGTCCCCATGTGCAGTTACAAACCGTAGTCAAGCTTTTTTTATGGCGGTTTTGGAGCAGTGGCTTCTTCCTTGCTGAGCGGCCTTTCAGGTTATGTCGATATAGGACTTGTTTTACTGTGGATATAGATACTTTTGTACCTGTTTCCTCCAGCATCTTCACAAGGTCCTTTGCTGTTGTTCTGGGATTGATTTGCACTTTTCTCACGAAAGTACATTCATCTCTAGGAGAGAACGCGTCTCCTTCCTGAGCGGTATGACAGCTAAAGTGGTCCCATGGTGTTTATACTTGCGTACTATTGTTTGTACAGATGAACGTGGTACCTTCAGGCGTTTGGAAATTGCTCCTAAGGATGAACCACACTTGTGGAGGTCTACAAAGTTTTCTGAGGTCTCAGCTGATTTCTTTTGATTTTCCCATGATATCAAGCAAAGGTGCACTGAGCTTGAAGGTAGGCCTTGAAATACATCCACAGGTAAAACCTCCAATTGACTCAAATGATGTCAATTAGCCTATCAGAAGCTTCTAAAGCCATGGCATAATTTTCTGGAATTTTCCAAACTGTTTAAAGGCACAGTCAACTTAATGTATGTAAACTTCTGACCCACTGGAATTGTGATTAAGTGAAATCATCTATCTGAAAACAATTGTTGGAAAAATTACTTGTGTCATGCAAAGTAGATGTCTAACCGGGACTTGCCAAAACTATAGTTTGTTAACAAGAAATGTGTGGAGTGGTTGATAAACAAGTTTTAATGACTCAACCTAAGTGTATGTAAACTCCTGACTTCAACTGTAAATATACAGAGTGTGCAAATCTATTTATTTATTTTTATATCTTGTTTTTTATATCATTGTCAAACATCACAGTGGACATCTCTCTCTCTCTCTGTCTGTCTCCTGTGCTGCTCC
>NW_025754190.1:5000-9479 GCF_021184085.1 Oncorhynchus gorbuscha | reverse complement strand
GAAGAAACCTAGAGAGGAACCAGGCTATGAGGGGTGGCCAGTCCTCTTCTGGCTGTGCCGGGTGGAGATTATAAACCTAGAGAGGAACCAGGCTCTGAGGGGTGACCAGTCCTCTTCTTGCTGTGGGTATTATAAGAGTACATGGCCATTAAGGCCAGATTGTTCGTCGTAGATGAGCAGAGCTGGAGCATTGAACATTGTAGTCGTCTCATCTAGAAGTGACCAAAACACAGATGAGCTTTTCTGCATCGTTTGTGGATAAAAACGTTTATGATTTTTGTTCAACGTTACAACAGAAGATCTCTTTGTTTCCTTGGACCTAAAGCATCTCTGTTTTGTCCGAGTTTAAAAACATATCTATCTGTTGTAGCTCTATGTGCCGTTGTAGATCTCTTTGTTTCCTAGAACAAGCATCTCTGTTTTGTCCGAGTTTTAAAAAACATATCTATCTGTTGTAGCTCTATGTGCCGTTGTAGATCTCTTTGTTTCCTAGAACAAGCATCTCTGTTTTGTCCGAGTTTTAAAAAACAACAAACATTTGCCATCATCCAAATCTTTATGTCTGAAACACAGGCTTCCAGGGAGGGCAATTTGAGGTCTTCACTATGTTTTAGATAAAAAATAATCCTAATACAACAAGAAACCTACCGTTGCGTATCTATCTGTTGTAGCTCTATGTACTGTTGCATAGCTATCTGTTGTAACTCTATGTGCGGTTGCATATCTATCTGTTGTAGCTCTATGTGCGGTTGCATATCTATCTGTTGTAACTCTATATGTGGTTGCATATCTATCTGTTGTAGCTCTATGTACTTGCATATCTATCTGTTGCTCTATATGTGCAGTTGCATATCTATCTGTTGTAGCTCTATGTGCGGTTGCATATCTATCTGTTGCTCTAACTATCTGTTGTAACTCTATATGTGGTTGCATATCTATCTGTTGTAGCTCTATGTGCAGTTGCATATCTATCTGTTGTAGCTCTATGTACTGTTGCATAGCTATCTGTTGTAGCTCTATGTACTGTTGCATATCTATCTGTTGTAGCTCTATGTACTGTTGCATATCTATCTGTTGTAGCTCTATGTGCGGTTGCATATCTATCTGTTGTAGCTCTATGTGCGGTTGCATATCTATCTGTTGTAGCTCTATGTGCGGTTGCATATCTATCTGTTGTAGCTCTATGTTGCATATCTATCTGTTGTAGCTCTATGTGCAGTTGCATATCTATCTGTTGTAGCTCTATGTGCGGTTGCATATCTATCTGTTGTAGCTCTATGTGCGGTTGCATATCTATCTGTTGTAACTCTATATGTGGTTGCATATCTATCTGTTGTAGCTCTATATGTTGGTTGCATATCTATCTGTTGTAGCTCTATATGTGGTTGCATATCTATCTGTTGCATATCTATCTGTTGTAGCTCTATGTGCGGTTGCATATCTATCTGTTGTAACTCTATATGTGGTTGCATATCTATCTGTTGTAGCTCTATGTGCGGTTGCATATCTATCTGTTGTAGCTCTATGTGCGGTTGCATATCTATCTGTTGTAGCTCTATGTGAGTTGCATATCTATCTGTTGTAGCTCTATCTATCTGTTGTAGCTCTATGTAGTTGCATATCTATCTGTTGTAGCTCTATGTGCGGTTGCATATCTATCTATTGTAACTCTATGTGCGGTTGTATATCTATCTGTTGTAACTCTATGTGCCACACTAACTGGTTGAATTTCAACTGAAAATGTTGAATGTTTCCTCAATGAGGAAAATCTATTGATTGCATCCAGTCACGGTAGTGAGGGTTAAACACAGGTGAAACACTGTTATCAGGATGGAGACCCTGTCCGGTCCTTCCCCCAAACAAACATTTCCATATCAGAGATATTCAATATTTTCTGCAGCTCAATGAACTTCAATGTGCTTCTCTTCACGTAGCTAATGAAGGGACCGACGGTCCTGACTAACACACCTGTCGACCGTGTGTGTGTTGTTTCTGTTGATTTGGATATTACCGTGACAACAGGAGGCTTTCAACCCCCCCCCTTTAACCAAAGACGAACACACACACACACACACACACACACACACACACACACACACACACACACACACACACACACACACACACACACACACACACACACACACACACACACACACACACACACACACACACACACACACACACACACACATGCAAAAGCTGAACACATCATACTGTAAACAACAGACAATACTTGTCAACAATCAGAAAGTAGTCGTCCCCTATCCAGGGGATCTATTCAGGAGACAGACGCTCCTATACAGGGGATCCATTCAGGAGACAGACGCTCCTATCCAGGGGATCTATTCAGGAGACAGACGCTCCTATCCAGGGGATCCATTCAGGAGACAGACGCTCCATTCAGGAGACAGACGCTCCTATCCAGAGGATCTATTCAGGAGACAGACGCTCCTATACAGGGGATCCATTCAGGAGACAGACGCTCCTATACAGGGGATCCATTCAGGAGACAGAGGCTCCATTCAGGAGATTCAGGAGACAGACGCTCCTATCCAGAGGATCTATTCAGGAGACAGATGCTCCTATCCAGAGGATCCATTCAGGAGACAGACGCTCTATCCAGGGATCCATTCAGGAGACAGACGGCTCCTATCCAGGGGATCCATTCAGGATCCATTTGTTGACTCCTTCACACAGGGCCCTGGTCAACATTTCAGGACCCTGGTCAACAGTAGTTCACTATATAGGGCCCTGGTCAACAGTAGTTCACTATATAGGACCCTGGTCAACAGTTCACTATATAGGGCCCTGGTCAACAGTAGTTCACTATATAGGGCCCTGGTCAACAGTAGTTCACTATATAGGGCCCTGGTCAACAGTAGTTCACTATCTAGGGCCCTGGTCAACAGTAGTTCACTATATAGGGCCCTGGTCAACAGTAGTTCACTATCTGAGGCCCTGGTCAACAGTAGTTCACTATATAGGGCCCTGGTCAACAGTAGTTCACTATATAGGGCCCTGGTCAACAGTAGTTCACTATATAGGGCCCTGGTCAACAGTAGTGAATAGGTTATTATTAGATTATAGATTCATCTAGCTGATTTTTCTACAGTATCAGGACCAGACAGGATTTAGTTGATTATTCTACAGTATCAGACAGGATCTAGCTGATTATTCTACAGTATCAGGACCAGACAGGATTTAGTTGATTATTCTACAGTATCAGACAGGATCTAGCTGATTATTCTACAGTATCAGGACCAGACAGGATCTAGTTGATTATTCTACAGGACCAGACAGGATCTAGCTGATTTTTCTACAGTATCAGGACCAGACATGACTTAGTTGATTATTCTACAGTATCAGACAGGATCTAGCTGATTATTCTACAGTATCAGGACCAGACAGGATCTAGTTGATTATTCTACAGTATCAGGACCAGACAGGATCTAGCTGATTTTTCTACAGTATCAGGACCAGACAGGATTTAGTTGATTATTCTACAGTATCAGACAGGATCTAGCTGATTATTCTACAGTATCAGGACCAGACAGGATCTAGTTGATTATTCTACAGTATCAGACAGGATCTAGTTGATTATTCTACAGTATCAGGACCAGACAGGATCTAGTTGATTATTCTACAGTATCAGGACCAGACAGGATCTAGTTGATTATTCTACAGCATCAGGACCAGACAGGATCTAGTTGATTATTCTACAGGACCAGACAGGATCTAGCTGATTATTCTACAGGACCAGACAGGATCTAGTTGATTATTCTACAGTATCAGGACCAGACAGGATCTAGTTGATTATTCTACAGGACCAGACAGGATCTAGCTGATTTTTCTACAGTATCAGGACCAGACAGGATCTAGTTGATTATTCTACAGTATCAGGACCAGACAGGATCTAGTTGATTATTCTACAGTACCAGGACCAGACAGGATCTAGTTGATTATTCTACAGCATCAGACAGGATCTAGTTGATTATTCTACAGTACCAGGACCAGACAGGATCTAGTTGATTATTCTACAGGACCAGACATGATCTGGTTGATTATTCTACAGTATCAGGACCAGACAGGATCTAGCTGATTATTCTACAGGACCAGACAGGATCTAGTTGATTATTCTACAGTATCAGGACGAGACATGATCTAGTTGATTATTCTACAGTATCAGGACCAGACAGGATCTAGTCGATTATTCTACAGTATCAAGACCAGACAGGATCTAGCTGATTATTCTACAGTATCAGGACCAGACAGGATGTAGTAGATTATTCTACAGTATCAGGACCAGACAGGATCTAGCTGATTATTCTACAGGACCAGACAGGATCTAGTTGATTATTCTACAGTATCAGGACGAGACATGATCTAGTTGATTATTCTACAGTATCAGGACCAGACAGGATCTAGTTGATTATTCTACAGTATCAGGACCAGACAGGATCGAGTTGATTATTCTAC
>NW_025754189.1:0-5000 GCF_021184085.1 Oncorhynchus gorbuscha | reverse complement strand
GTTAAGGGAATGGTTGGGGTTAGGTAATGGCTTGTGTTAGGGAATGGTTGGGGTTAGGTAATGGCTGGGGTTAGGGAATGGCTGGGGTTAAGGGACTGGGGGTGGGGTTAGGGGAGTGAGGTTACGGTTAGGGGGAGGTACTAACCTGGGGAGGGTTAGGAGGAGGTAATAACCTGGGGGAGGGTAATGGGGAGGTACTAACCTGGGGGTAGGGTCAGGAGGAGGTACTAACCTGGGGGAGGGTTAGGGGGAGGTACTAACCTGGGGGTAGAGTTACGGGAGATACTAACCTGGGGGAGGGTTAGGGGAGGTAATAACCTGGGGGAGGGTAATGGGGAGGTACTAACCTGGGGGTAGAGTTACGGGGAGATATTAACCTGGGGGTAGAGTTAGGGGTAGGTACTAACCTGGGGGAGGGTTATGGGGGTAGGTACTAACCTGGGGGAGGGTTATGGGGAGGTACTAACCTGGGGGGGTAGGGTACTAACCTGGGGGAGGTACTAACCTGGGTGAGGTTTAGGAGGAGTTACTAACCTGGGGGTAGGGTTAGGGGAGGTACTAACCTGGGGGTAGGGTTAGGGGAGGTACTAACCTGGGGGTAGGGTTAGGGGAGGTACTAACCTGGGGGAGGGTAATGGGGAGGTACTAAGCTGGGGGTAGAGTTAGGGGAGGTAATAACCTGGGGAGGGTAATGGGGAGGTACTAAGCTGGGGGTAGAGTTAGGGGAGGTAATAACCTGGGGGTAGGGTAATGGGGAGGTACTAAGCTGGGGGTAGAGTTAGGGGAGGTAATAACCTGGGGAGGGTAATGGGGAGGTAATAACCTGAGGGAGGGTAATGGGGAGGTACTAAGCTGGGGGTAGAGTTAGGGGAGGTACTAACCTGGGGGAGGGTTAGGGAGGTACTACCTGGGAGTAGAGTTAGGGGGAGGTACTAACCTGGTGGTAGGGGGCGTGGGAGGTTCTAACCTGGGGGAGGGGGAGGGGGAGATACTAACCTGGGGGAGGGTTAGGGGAGATACTAACCTGGGGGAGGGGGAGGGGGAGGTACTAGCCTGGGGGTAGGGTTAGGGAGGTACTAACCTGGGCTAGGGGGAGGGGAGGTACTAACCTGGGGGTAGGGTTAGGGGAGGTACTAACCTGGGCTAGGGTTAGGGAGGTACTAACCTGGGGGTAGGGTTAGGGGAGGTACTAACCTGGGGTAGGGTTAGGGGAGGTACTAACCTGGGAGTGAGGTTAGGAGGAGTACTAACCTGGGGAGGTTACTACTAACCTGGGTGAGTTTAGGAGGAGTTACTAACCTGGGGGTAGGGTTAGGGGAGGTACTAACCTGGGGGTAGGGTTAGGGGAGGTACTAACCTGGGGAAGGGGAGGGGAGGTACTAACCTGGGGGAGGGGAGGTACTAACCTGGGGAGGGGAGGTACTAACCTGGGGGTAGGGTTAGGGGAGGTACTAACCTGGGAGAGGGGAGGTAGTAGCCTGGGGGTAGGGTTAGGGGAGGTAATAACCTGGGGTAGGGTTAGGGAGGTACTAACCTGGGGGAGGGGGAGGAGGTTACTAACCTGGGGAGGGGGAGGTACTAACCTGGGGGTAGGGGGGCGTGGGAGGTTCTAACCTGGGGGTAGGGAAGGGGAGGTACTAACCTGGGGGAGGGTTATGGGGAGGTACTAACCTGGGGGTAGAGTTGGGGGAGGTACTAACCTGGGGTAGAATTAGGGGAGGTACTGACCTAATGGGGAGGTACTAACCTGGGGGTAGGGTTAGGGGAGGTACTAACCTGGGGGAGGGTTAGGAGGAGGTACTAACCTGGGGAGGGTTAGGGGAGAGTAATAACCTGGGGAGGGTTAGGGGAGATACTGACTTGGGGGAGGGTTAGGGGAGATACTGACTTGGGGGAGGGTTAGGGGGATACTAACCTGGGGAGGGTTAGGGGAGACACTAACCTGGTGGTAGGGAGGTTCTAACCTGGGGGAGGGGGAGGGGGAGATACTAACCTGGGGGAGGGTTAGGGGGAGATACTAACCTGGGGGAGGGGGGGGAGGTAGTAGCCTGGGGGTAGGGTTAGGGGAGGTACTAACCTGGGCTAGGGTTAGGGGAGGTACTAACCTGGGGGTAGGGTTAGGGGAGGTACTAACCTGGGGGTAGGGTTAGGGGAGGTACTAACCTGGGAGTAGAGTTAGGAGGAGGTACTAACCTGGGGGTAGGGGTAGGGGGAGGTACTAACCTGGGTGAGGTTTAGGAGGAGTTACTAACCTGGGGGTAGAGTTACGGGGAGGTACTAACCTGGGTGAGGTTTAGGAGGAGTTACTAACCTGGGGGTAGGGTTAGGGGGAGGTACTAACCTGGGGGTAGGGTTAGGGAGGTACTAACCTGGGGGAGGGGAGGAGGTACTAACCTGGGGGAGGGGGGAGGTACTAACCTGGGGGAGGGGAGGTACTAACCTGGGGGTAGGGTTAGGGGAGGTACTAACCTGGGAGAGGGGGGGGGAGGTAGTAGCCTGGGGGTAGGGGTTAGGGGAGGTACTAACCTGGGGTAGGGTTAGGGGAGGTACTAACCTGGGGAGGGGAGGAGGAGTTACTAACCTGGGGGAGGGGGAGGTACTAACCTGGGGGTAGGGGCGTGGGAGGTTCTAACCTGGGGGTAGGGGAAGGGAGGTACTAACCTGGGGGAGGGTTATGGGGAGGTACTAACCTGGGGGTAGAGTTGGGGGGAGGTACTAACCTGGGGGTAGAATTAGGGAGGTACTGACCTGGGGGTATAGGGGGAGGTACTAACCTGGGGGTAGGGTTAGTGGGAGGTACTAACCTGGGGGAGGGTTAGGAGGAGGTACTAACCTGGGGAGGGTTAGGGGAGGTAATAACCTGGGGGAGGGTTAGGGAGATACTGACTTGGGGAGGGTTAGGGGAGATACTGACTTGGGGAGGGTTAGGGGAGATACTAACCTGGGGGAGGGTTAGGGGGAGACACTAACCTGGGGGAGGGTTAGGGGGAGATACTAACCTGGGGAGGGTTAGGGGAGATACTAACCTGGGGGAGGGTTAGGAGGATGTACAAACCTGGGGGTAGAGTTAGGGGAGGTACTAACCTGGGAGTAGAGTTAGGGGAGGTACTAACCTGGGGGAGGGTTAGGGGGAGGTACTTACCTGGGAGAGAGTTAGGGGGAGGTACTAACCTGGGGGTAGAGTTAGGGGGAGGTACTAACCTGGGGGAGGGTTAGGGGGAGGTACTAACCTGGGGGAGGGTTAGGGGGAGGTACTAACCTGGGGGAGGGTTAGGGGGAGGTACTAACCTGGGGGAACTCCAGATGATATTGTAGAAGAAGAGAGTTGACCCTGTCCCTTGGAGGTCATCCCAGCCACCTGGATGGTGTAGGTGGTGAGGGCGGTCAGCCCGGTGACCCGGTACTCCTGGGTCAGGTTAGCGAGGTAGTGGGTGACCCGGGTGTTGGTCCGGTTAAACTCCTCCCACGATATACGGTAGCCTGTAGGAGAGGGACATCACAGCTGGTTAGACTGATACAGA
The DNA here is from genome assembly GCF_021184085.1 of Oncorhynchus gorbuscha. Lineage (NCBI taxonomy): Eukaryota > Metazoa > Chordata > Actinopteri > Salmoniformes > Salmonidae > Oncorhynchus > Oncorhynchus gorbuscha. The sequence goes on along the minus strand of NW_025754189.1, from coordinate 1,479 downwards.
GGACATAACGAGACTAGAATACAACTGACTAGGTATCCCCCTTTCCCTATAGAATTGAATAGAATAGATCTTTATTGGCCATTTGCACAGAAATAGATTCTTTAGCTACCACAGTACCCTGTTTGGTTGACCCTGTCCAACAAACAGGGTCAACCATAGTCTATGACTACAGTAGGCCTAGTCATCTGTGAGGACTCTGATCTTCTAGTTGGGGTCTTTCCAGAGAGGGTTAGGTTTAGATACTATACTATACTAGGTACAGTACCTGTGAGGACTCCATTCTTCTCGTTGGGATCTTTCCAGCTGACCTTCAGGTACAGTACCTGTGTCCAGGATCTCTGTCTCGCTCAGGTGACCAACGGCACCAGGCTTAGATACTATACTATCCTAGGTACAGTACCTTAGGACATTCTTCTCGTGTCCAGTATGTTTAGGTACAGTACCTGTGAGGACTACAAGTATCATATACTTTTAGAGTAGTACCATATACTTTAGGTAGTACCATATACTTACAGTAGTACCATACTTTATAGTAGTATCATATTCTTGGGATCTTTCCAGCTGACCATCAGAGATGTGTCCAGGATCTCTGGTACCATGACCAAACGGCACCAGTAGTACCACACACACACACAGTTACACCACACACACACACACACACACAACATACACACACACAGTACACACCACACACTTTACACACAGTATCACATACTTTGTATGTCTAGTATCATATACTTTAGAGTAGTACCATATAATTTACAGTAGTACCATATACTTTAAAGTAGTACCATATACTTTGCAGTAGTACCATATACTTTACAGTAGTTTCATATACTTTACAGTTGTATCATATACTTTACAGTAGTAGCATATACTTTACAGTAGTAGCATATACTTTACAGTTATACCATATACCATATACCTTACAGTGGTATCATATACTTTACAGTACTACCATATACTTTGCAGTAGTATCATATACTTTGCAGTAGTATCATATACTTTACAATAGTACCATATACTTTACAGTAGTACCATATACTTTACAGTAGTACCATATACTTTACAGTAGTGTATAGTTTGTAATGCCCTTTTTACCTGGGCCAATTTGTGACAGACTGAGCTGTACTGCGCTGGCCCAGTTATGCAGACAAAGAATATCTGAGCCAACACAGTACAGTCCGGGACCTTCGGGTAGATAGAATCATGTGGAAATAGAATTGCTTTTGTCTGTGCCTGTGAGACACTGTCTTTGTGAGTGCCTACAGGTTTGGTATAGTTATGTGACTGTGGTACTCACTGTCTTTGTGAGTGCCTACCGGTTTGGTATAGTTATGTGACTGTGGTACTCACTGTCTTCGTGAGTGCCTACCGGTTTGGTATAGTTATGTGACTGTGGTACTCACTGTCTTCGTGAGTGCCTACAGGTTTGGTATAGTTATGTGACTGTGGTACTCACTGTCTTCGTGAGTGCCT
>NW_025754188.1:0-9481 GCF_021184085.1 Oncorhynchus gorbuscha | reverse complement strand
TCTGCATTAAGTGTTGTGTGACAGTGTGACTCTGCATTAAGTGTTGTGTGACTGTCATGCAGGTGAATGAGGACCCAAAAGCGACTTGGCGAAAACAGAGTATTTAATCCAGTAATAAACTTTACAAAACAAAAAGCATAATACTACTCGTAAAGACGAGAACAGACTGGAGACTTGATCGAGAACTGCAGGTTGCCTCGGGAAGGCACTTGAACCTAGCAGACTCAGACACCTGCTCACCACGCAGCATCTGAGGGAAACACGACACGACAGGGCAAAACATAGACACAGCACGGTGAATTATAGATGAGGATCCGACAGGGCAGGTACGGAAAACAAGAAGAGAAATAGGGACTCTAATCAGGGAAAAGGATCGGGAACAGGTGTGGGAAGACTAAATGATGATTAGGGAATAGGAACAGCTGGGAGCAGGAACGGAACGATAGAGAGAAGAGAGAGCGAGAGGAGTGAGAGAGGGAGGGGGAGAGAGAGGGATAGAAAGAGGGAAAGAACCTAATAAGACCAGCAGAGGGAAACGAATAGAATGGGAAGCACAGGGACAAGACATGATAATTAATGACAAAACATGACAGTACCCCCACTCACCGAGCGCCTCCTGGCGCACTCGAGGAGGAATCCTGGCGGCAACGGAGGAAATCATCAATGAGTGAACGGTCCAGCACGCCCCGAGACGGAACCCAACTCCTCTCCTCAGGACCGTAACCCTCCCAATCCACTAAGTATTGGTGACCCCGTCCCCGAGAACGCATGTCCATGATCTTATGTACCTTGTAAATAGGTGCGCTCGACAAGGACGGGAGGGGGAGGGAAGACGAACGGGGGTGCGAAGAAAGGGCTTAACACAGGAGACATGGAAGACAGGGGGATGGACGCGACGAAGATGTCGCGGAAGAAGCAGTCGCACAGCGACAGGATTGACGACCTGGGAGACACGGAACGGACCAATGAACCGCGGAGTCAACTTACGAGAAGCTGTCGTAAGAGGAAGGTTGCGAGTGGAAAGCCACACTCTCTGGCCGCAACAATACCTAGGACTCTTAATCCTGCGTTTATTGGCGGCTCTCACAGTCTGTGCCCTGTAGCGGCAAAGTGCAGACCTCACCCTCCTCCAGGTGCGCTCTGGCGTTGGACAAACGCTGAGCGGAGGGAACGCTGGACTCGGCAAGCTGGGAAGAGAATAGAGGAGGCTGGTAACCCAGACTACTCTGAAACGGAGATAACCCGGTAGCAGACGAAGGAAGCGAGTTGTGAGCGTATTCTGCCCAGGGGAGCTGTTCTGCCCAAGACGCAGGGTTTCTGAAAGAAAGGCTGCGTAGTATGCGACCAATCGTCTGATTGGCCCTCTCTGCTTGACCGTTAGACTGGGGATGAAACCCGGAAGAGAGACTGACGGACGCACCAATCAAACGACAGAACTCCCTCCAAAACTGTGACGTGAATTGCGGGCCTCTGTCTGAAACGGCGTCTAACGGGAGGCCATGAATTCTGAACACATTCTCGATAATGATTTGTGCCGTCTCCTTAGCGGAAGGAAGTTTAGCGAGGGGAATGAAATGTGCCGCCTTAGAGAACCTATCGACAACCGTAAGAATCACAGTCTTCCCCCCGCAGACAAAGGCAGACCGGTAATGAAGTCTAGGGCGATGTGAGACCATGGTCGAGAAGGAATGGGGAGCGGTCTGAGACGACCGGCAGGAGGAGAGTTACCCGACTTAGTCTGCGCGCAGTCCGAACAAGCAGCCACGAAACGGCGCGTGTCACGCTCCTGAGTCGGCCACCAAAAGCGCTGGCGAATAGACGCAAGAGTGCCTCGAACACCGGGATGACCAGCTAACTTGGCAGAGTGAGCCCACTGAAGAACAGCCAGACGAGTGGAAACAGGAACGAAAAGGAGGTTACTAGGACAAGCGCGGCGACGCAGTGTGCGTGAGTGCTTGCTTAACCTGTCTTTCAATTCCCCAGACTGTCAACCCGACAACACGCCCATAAGGAAGAATCCCCCTCGGGATCAGTAGAAGCCACAGAAGAACTAAACAGACGGGATAAGGCATCAGGCTTGGTGTTCTTGCTACCCGGACGGTAAGAAATCACAAACTCGAAACGAGCGAAAACAACGCCCCAACGAGCTTGACGGGCATTAAGTCGTTTGGCAGAACGGATGTACTCAAGGTTCTTATGGTCTGTCCAAACGACAAAGGAACGGTCGCCCCCTCCAACCACTGTCGCCATTCGCCTAGGGCTAAGCGGATGGCGAGCAGTTCACGGTTACCCACATCATAGTTGCGCTCAGATGGCGACAGGCGATGAGAAAAAAATAAGCGCAAGGATGAACCTTATCGTCAGACTGGAAGCGCTGGGATAGAATGGCTCCCACGCCTACCTCTGAAGCGTCAACCTCGACAATGAATTGTCTAGTGACGCAGGAGTAACGAGGATAGGAGCGGACGTAAAACGTTCTTTTAGAAGATCAAAAGCTCCCTGGGCGGAACCGGACCACTTAAAACACGTCTTGACAGAAGTAAGAGCTGTGAGAGGGCAGCAACTTGACCGAAATTACGAATGAAACGCCGATAGAAATTAGCGAAACCTAAAAAGCGCTGCAACTCGACACGTGACCTTGAACGGGCCAATCACTGACAGCTTGGACCTTAGCGGAATCCATCTGAATGCCTTCAGCGGAAATAACGGAACCGAGAAAAGTAACGGAGGAGACATGAAAAGAGCACTTCTCAGCCTTTACGTAGAGACAATTCTCTAAAAGGCGCTGTAGAACACGTCGAACGTGCTGAACATGAATCTCGAGTGACGGTGAAAAAATCAGGATATCGTCAAGATAGACAAAAACAAAAGATGTTCAGCATGTCTCTCAGAACATCATTAACTAATGCCTGAAAAACAGCTGGCGCATTGGCGAGACCAAACGGCAGAACCCGGTACTCAAAATGCCTAACGGAGTGTTAAACGCCCGTTTTCCACTCGTCCCCCTCTCTGATGCGCACGAGATGGTAAGCGTTACGAAGGTCCAACTTAGTAAAGCACCTGGCTCCCTGCAGAATCTCGAAGGCTGATGACATAAGGGGAAGCGGATAACGATTCTTAACCGTTATGTCATTCAGCCCTCGATAATCCACGCAGGGCGCAGAGTACCGTCCTTCTTCTTAACAAAAAGAACCCCGCCCCGGCCGGAGAGGAAGAAGGCACTATGGTACCGGCGTCAAGAGACACAGATAAATAATCCTCGAGAGCCTTACGTTCGGGAGCCGACAGAGAGTATAGTCTACCCCCGAGGAGGAGTGGTCCCCGGAAGGAGATCAATACTACAATCATACGACCGGTGAGGAGGAAGGGAGTTGGCTCGGGACCGACTGAAGACCGTGCGCAGATCATGATATTCCTCCGGCACTCCTGTCAAATCGCCAGGTTCCTCCTGAGAAGTGGGGACAGAAGAAATGGGAGGGATGGCAGACATTAAGCACTTCACATGACAAGATACGTTCCAGGATAGGATAGAATTACAAGACCAATTAATAGAAGGATTATGACATACTAGCCAGGGATGACCCAAAACAACAGGTGTGAAAGGTGAACGAAAAATCAAAAAGAAATAGTCTCACTGTGGTTACCAGATACTGTGAGAGTTAAAGGTAGTGTCTCAAATCTGATACTGGGAAGATGACTACCATCTAAGGCAAACATGGGCGTAGGCTTGTCTAACTGTCTGAAAGGAATGTTATGTTTCGAACCCATGCTTCGTCCATGAAACAACCCTCAGCCCCAGAGTCAATCAAGGCACTGCATGTAGCACCGAACCGGTCCAGCGTAGATGGACCGACATAGTAGTACAGGATCTAGATGAAGAGACCTGAGTAGTAGCGCTCACCAGTAGCCCTCCGCTTACTGATGGGCTCTGGCCTCTTACTGGACATGAATTAACAAAATGTCCATCAAATCCGCAATAGAGGCACAGGCGGTTGGTGATCCTCCGTTCCCTCTCCTTAGTCGAGATGCGAATCCCTCCCAGCTGCATGGGCTCAGTCTCAGAGCCAGAGGAGGGAGATGGTTGCGATGCGGAGCAGGGAAACACCGTTGATGCGAGCTCTCTTCCACGAGCCTGGTGACGAAGATCTACCCGTCGTTCTATGCGGATGGCGAGAGCAATCAAAGAGTCCACACTGGAAGGAACCTCCCGAGAGAGAATCTCATCTTTGACCACTGTGTGGAGTCCCTCCAGAAAACGAGCGAGCAGCGCCGGCTCGTTCAGTCACTAGAGGCAGCAAGAGTACGAAACTCTATAGAGTAATCCGTTATGGATCGATCACCTTGGCATAGGGAAGCCAGGACCCTAGAAGCCTCCCCACCAAAACTGAACGGTCAAAAACCCGAATCATCTCCTCTTTAAAGTTCTGGTAATTGTTAGAACAATCAGCCCTTGCCTCCCAGATAGCTGTGCCCCACTCTCGGGCCCGGCCAGTAAGGAGTGAAATGACGTAAGCAACCCGAGCTCTCTCTCTAGAGTATGTGTTGGGTTGGAGAGAGAACACAATCTCACACTGGGTGAGAAAGGAGCGGCACTCAGTGGGCTGCCCGAGTAGCAAGGTGGGTTATTAACCCTAGGTTCTGGAGGCTCGGCAGGCCAGGAAGTAACAGGTGGCACGAGACGAAGACTCTGGAACTGTCCAGAGAGGTCGGAAACCTGAGCGGCCAGGTTCTCCACGGCATGGCGAGCAGCAGACAATTCCTGCTCGTGTCTGCCGAGCATGGCTCCTTGGATCTCGACGGCAGTGTTACGAGCGTCTGTAGTCGCTGGGTCCATTCCTCGGTCGGATCCTTCTGTCATGCAGGTGAATGAGGACCCAAAAGCGACTTGGCGAAAACAGAGTATTTAATCCAGTAATAAACTTTACAAAACAAAAAGCATAATACTACTCGTAAAGACGAGAACAGACTGGAGACTTGATCGAGAACTGCAGGTTGCCTCGGGAAGGCACTTGAACCTAGCAGACTCAGACACCTGCTCACCACGCAGCATCTGAGGGAAACACGACACGACAGGGCAAAACATAGACACAGCACGGTGAATTATAGATGAGGATCCGACAGGGCAGGTACGGAAAACAAGAAGAGAAATAGGGACTCTAATCAGGGAAAAGGATCGGGAACAGGTGTGGGAAGACTAAATGATGATTAGGGAATAGGAACAGCTGGGAGCAGGAAACGGAACGATAGAGAGAAGAGAGAGCGAGAGAGTGAGAGAGGAAGGGGGAGAGAGAGGGATAGAAAGAGGGAAAGAACCTAATAAGACCAGCAGAGGGAAACGAATAGAATGGGAAGCACAGGGACAAGACATGATAATTAATGACAAAACATGACAGTGACAGTGTGACTCTGCATTAAGTGTTGTGTGACAGTGTGACTCATCGTTAAGTGTTGTGTGACAGTGTGACTCTGCATTAAGTCTTGTGTGACAGTGCGACTCCTCATTAAGTGTTGTGTGTAGTGTGACTCAGCGTTAAGTGTAGTCTGTGCTCTGTAGTGTGACATTTTCCCTTTATGGTAAAACAGAGGCTACACATCACAGGAGAGGAGGAGGGCTTGGTGGTGGGAGAGAGGCTGTATTTTTAGGTCCTTGTACTTCCTCCATATAACGTGGATCTGAACAGACAGCAGAACAGCTCAATACATTTTACTCCTCTGGGTTTCCAAAGCTCCTGGAAGAAGCAAAACCGTGTTGTTCTCTGGAGTTGTCTTGTCAACTTCTTTACTTTTCTCCCTCTAGTGATGACCATGTTGTTATTGGTTCATCTCCTGTTCCTCTAGTGATGACCATGTTGTTATCGGTTCATCTCCTGTTCCTCTAGTGATGGCCATGTTGTTATCGGTTCATCTCCTGTTCCTCTAGTGATGACCATGTTGTTATTGGTTCATCTCCTGTTCCTCTAGTGATGACCATGTTGTTATTGGTTCATCTCCTGTCCATCTAGTGATGACCATGTTGTTATTGGTTCATCTCCTGTCGCTCTAGTGATGACCATGTTGTTATTGGTTCATCTCCTGTACCTCTAGTGATGACCATCTTGTTATTGGTTCATCTCCTGTACCTCTAGTGATGACCATGTTGTTATTGGTTCATCTCCTATACCTCTAGTGATGACCATGTTGTTATTGGTTCATCTCCTGTTCCTCTAGTGATGACCATGTTGTTATTAGTTCATCTCCTGTTCCTCTAGTGATGACCATGTTGTTATTGGTTCATCTCCTGTCCATCTAGTGATGACCATGTTGTTATTGGTTCATCTCCTGTCCCTCTAGTGATGACCATGTTGTTATTGGTTCATCTCCTGTACCTCTAGTGATGACCATCTTGTTATTGGTTCATCTCCTGTACCTCTAGTGATGACCATGTTCTGGTTGGTTCATCTCCTGTTCCTCTAGTGATGACCATGTTGTTATTGGTTCATCTCCTGTACCTCTAGTGATGACCATGTTGTTATTGGTTCATCTCCTGTTCCTCTAGTGATGACCATGTTGTTATTGGTTCATCTCCTGTCCCTCTAATGATGACCATGTTGTTATTGGTTCATCTCCTGTCCCTCTAGTGATGACCATGTTGTTATTGGTTCATCTCCTGTTCCTCTAGTGATGACCATGTTGTTATTAGTTCATCTCCTGTTCCTCTAGTGATGACCATGTTGTTATTGGTTCATCTTCTGTCCATCTAGTGATGACCATGTTGTTATTGGTTCATCTCCTGTCCCTCTAGTGATGACCATGTTGTTATTGGTTCATCTCCGGTACCTCTAGTGATGACCATCTTGTTATTGGTTCATCTCCTGTACCTCTAGTGATGACCATCTTGTTATTGGTTCATCTCCTGTACCTCTAGTGATGACCATGGTCTGGTTGGTTCATCTCCTGTTCCTCTAGTGATGACCATGTTGTTATTGGTTCATCTCCTGTACCTCTAGTGATGACCATGTTCTGGTCAAGCATTTCGCTACACTCGCATTAACATCTGCTAACCATGTGTATGTGACAAATAAAATTTGATTTGATTTGATTTGATTTTAGTGATGACCATGTTGTTATTGGTTCATCTCCTGTTCCTCTAGTGATGACCATGTTGTTATTGGTTCATCTCCTGTCCCTCTAATGATGACCATGTTGTTATTGGTTCATCTCCTGTCCCTCTAGTGATGACCATGTTGTTATTGGTTCATCTCCTGTTCCTCTAGTGATGACCATGTTGTTATTAGTTCATCTCCTGTCCCTCTAGTGATGACCATGTTGTTATTGGTTCATCTCCTGTTCCTCCAGTGATGACCATGTTGTTGGTCTACAGTAGTGTATTACTATGGGCCCTGGTCTACAGTAGTGTATTACTATGGGCCCTGGTCTACAGTAGTTTATTACTATGGGCCCTGGTCTACAGTAGTGTATTACTATGGGCCCTGGTCTACAGTAGTGTATTACTATGGGCCCTGGTCTACAGTAGTTTATTACTATGGGCCCTGGTCTACAGTAGTGTATTACTATGGGCCCTGGTCTACAGTAGTGTATTACTATGGGCCCTGGTCTACAGTAGTGTATTACTATGGGCCCTGGTCTACAGTAGTGTATTACTATGGGCCCTGGTCTACAGTAGTGTATTACTATGGGCCCTGGTCTACTGTAGTGTATTACTATGGGCCCTGGTCTACAGTAGTGTATTACTATGGGCCCTGGTCTACAGTAGTGTATTACTATGGGCCCTGGTCTACAGTAGTGTATTACTATGGGCCCTGGTCTACAGTAGTGTATTACTATGGGCCCTGGTCTACAGTAGTGTATTACTATGGGCCCTGGTCTACAGTAGTGTATTACTATGGGCCCTGGTCTACAGTAGTGTATTACTATGGGCCCTGGTCTACAGTAGTGTATTACTATGGGCCCTGGTCTACAGTAGTGTATTACTATGGGCCCTGGTCTACAGTAGTGTATTACTATGGGCCCTGGTCTACAGTAGTGTATTACTATGGGCCCTGGTCTACAGTAGTGTATTACTATGGGCCCTGGTCTACAGTAGTGTATTACTATGGGCCCTGGTCTACAGTAGTGTATTACTATGGGCCCTGGTCTACTGTAGTTTATTACTATGGGCCCTGGTCTACTGTAGATGTAACAGACTGGCTACAGCAAATATGACTGATGAAGAGAGTGTGTGTGTGTGTGTGTGTGTGTGTGTGTGTGTGTGTGTGTGTGTGTGTGTGTGTGTGTGTGTGTGTGTGTGTGTGTGTGTGTGTGTGTGTGTGTGTGTGTGTGTGTGTGTGTGTGTGTGTGTGTGTGGTTAGTAGAGAGGAATTGTACTTCAGAAGTTAGTCCTGATGGCAACTATATTTACTCTCAATACATTATGATTATGATCTAGAATGTAATCTGGACTATGATCTATTATCTAGAATATTATCTATTATGATTTGGAATATGATCTATTCTGATCTAGAATATGATCTATTATGATGTAGAATATGATCTAGAATATAATCTAGAACATTATCTATGATTTACTTTACACATTCTGTCATATGATCTAGAATGTGATCTATCATAGCCAGTGTGTGAGGAAGGAAGGATACTCCCTCAGTCCTTTCTAGCAAAACACCATTTAGATTCCCACACTTACTTTACACATTGTAGCATATGATCTAGAATGTGATCTTTTTTCAATTTTATTTTAAATATTTTTTTTTTAACCTTTATTTAACCAGGCAAGTCAGTTAAGAACATATTCTTATTTTCAATGACGGCCTGGGAGCAATCAGGTTAACTGCCTGTTCAGGGGCAGAGCGACAAATTTGTACCATGTCAACTCGGTTTGAACCGCCTTCCGGTTCTAGTCCAACGCTCTAACCTATAATCTATCATTTACTTTACAAATTCTATCATATGATCTATGCGTTACAGCCACTGCCTGGCCACTGCCAGATCCATAGCAGGCCTGGCACAGCTCTGGTATATGTCCGTTAAACTTATGGGGGTCAATTAAGGAAGACATCCTCTTCTGCAAACCACTGGAAACCAGGACAAGAGGAGGGATATTTTAAAGTACTGGACAGTTTTGTGACATCAATGGACTTTGGTGGTCAAGAAATGTTGGTATCTGTACTGATGGCGCAAAAAAGCCATGACAGGGAGACAGTGGACTGGTAATGTGTGTGTAAGCAGTTGCTCCCCTACAGGGAGACATGATGGACTGGTAATGTGTGTGTAAGCAGTTGCTCCTACAGGGAGACATAGTGGACTGGTAATGTGTGTGTAAGCAGTTGCTCCTACAGGGAGACATAGTGAACTGGCCTATCTGGGTGATGTTGTTTGTCACTACTACTGGCCTGTCTGGGTGATGTTGTTTTGTCTGACTGGCCTGTCTGGGTGATGTTGTTTGTCACACTACTGGCCTGTCTGGGTGATGTTGTTTGTCACACGA
>NW_025754187.1:0-9481 GCF_021184085.1 Oncorhynchus gorbuscha | reverse complement strand
TATAATAGAGACATAGAGACAGTAGATCTAGCTGGTCTGTCATAATATAGAGACAGTAGATCTAGCTGGTCTGTCAGATTATAATAGAGAGAGTAGATCTAGCTGGTCTGTCATAATATAATAGAGACATAGAGACAGTAGATCTAGCTGGTCTGTCATAATATAATAGAGACAGTAGATCTAGCTGTTCTGTCAGATTATAATAGAGACAGTAGATCTAGCTGGTCTGTCCTAATATAATGGAGACAGTAGATCTAGCTGGTCTGTCATAATATAATAGAGACAGTATATCAAGTTACTCTGTCATAATGTAATAGAGACAGTAGATCGAGCTGGTCTGTCATAATATAATAGAGACATAGAGACAGTAGATCTAGCTGGTCTGTCATAATATAATAGAGACAGTCGATCTAGCTGGTCTGTCATAATATAATAGAGACATAGAGACAGTAGATCTAGCTGGTCTGTCATAATATAATAGAGACATAGAGACAGTAGATCTAGCTGGTCTGTCATAATATAATACAGTAGATCTAGCTGGTCTGTCATAATATAATAGAGACATAGAGACAGTCGATCTAGCTGGTCTGTCATAATATAATACAGTAGATCTAGCTGGTCTGTCATAATATAATACAGTAGATCTAGCTGGTCTGTCATATTATAATAGAGACAGCAGATCTAGCTGGTCTGTCATATTATAATAGAGACAGAAGATATAGCTTGTATGTCATAATATTATAGAGAGTATAGATCTAGCTGGTCTGTCATAATATAATAGAGACAGTAGATCGAGCTGGTCTGTCATAATATAATAGAGACAGTATATCTAGCTGGTCTGTAATAATATAATAGAGGCAGTAGATCTAACTGGTCTGTCATAATATAATTGAGACAGCAGATCTTGCTGGTCTGTCATATTATAATAGAGACAGTAGATCTAGCTGGTCTGTCATAATATAATAGAGACAGTTGATCTAGCTGGTTTGTCATAATATAATAGAGACAGTAGATCTTGCTGGTCTGTCATAATATAATAGAGACAGTAGATCTAGCTGGTCTGTCATAATATAATAGAGACAGTAGATCTTGCTGGTCTGTCATAATATAATAGAGACAGTAGATCTAGCTTGTCTGTCATAATATAATAGAGACAGTAGATTGAGCTGGTCTGTCATAATATAATAGAGACAGTAGATCTAGCAGGTCTGTCATAATATAATAGAGACAGTAGATCTAGCTGGTCCGTCATATCATAGAGACAGTAGATCAAGTTACTCTGTCATAATATAATAGAGACAATAGATCTAGCTGGTCTGTCATATTATAATAGAGACAGTAGATCTAGCTAGTCTGTCATAATATAATAGAGAGAGTAGATCAAGCTGGTCTGTCATATTATAATAGAGACAGTAGATCTAGCTGGTCTATCATAATATAATAGAGACATAGAGACAGTAGATCTAGCTAGTCTTTCATAATATAATAGAGACAGTATATCTAGCTGGTCTGTAATAATATAATAGAGGCAGTAGATCTAACTGGTCTGTCATAATATAATTGAGACAGCAGATCTTGCTGGTCTGTCATATTATAATAGAGACAGTAGATCTAGCTGGTCTGTCATAATATAATAGAGACAGTTGATCTAGCTGGTTTGTCATAATATAATAGAGACAGTAGATCTTGCTGGTCTGTCATAATATAATAGAGACAGTAGATCTAGCTGGTCTGTCATAATATAATAGAGACAGTAGATCTTGCTGGTCTGTCATAATATAATAGAGACAGTAGATCTAGCTTGTCTGTCATAATATAATAGAGACAGTAGATTGAGCTGGTCTGTCATAATATAATAGAGACAGTAGATCTAGCTGGTCTGTCATAATATAATAGAGACATAGAGACAGTAGATCTAGCTGGTCTGTCATATTATAATAGAGACAGTAGATATAGCTTGTATGTCATAATATTATAGAGAGTATAGATCTAGCTGGTCTGTCATAATTTAATAGACAGTTGATCTCCCTAGCCCTGCCCCTACTCTGACCACACCCCTCCCTTGCCCTGCCTTTACTCTGACCAGACCTCTCCCTTGCCCTGCCCCTGTCTCTACTCTGACCACACCCCTCCCTTGCCCAGTCTCTACTCTGACCACACACCTCCCTTTGCCCAGTCTCTACTCTGACCACACCCCCTCCCTTGCCCAGTCTCTACTCTGACCACACCCCCTCCCTTGCCCTGTCTCTACTCTGACCACACCCCTCCTTGCCCAGTCTCTACTGGACCACACCCCTCCCTTGCCCTGTCTCTACTCTGACCACACCCCTCCCTTGCCCAGTCTCTACTCTGACCACACCCCTCCCTTGCCCAGTCTCTACTCTGACCACACCCCCTCCCTTGCCCAGTCTCTACTCTGACCACACCCCTCCCTTGCCCAGTCTCTACTCTGACCACACCCCTCCCTTGCCCCTCCCACCCCTTGCCCAGTCTCTACTCTGACCACACCCCCTCCCTTGCCCAGTCTCTACTCTGACCACACCCCTCCCTTGCCCAGTCTCTACTCTGACCACACCCCTCCCTTGCCCAGTCTCTACTCTGACCACACCCCTCCCTTGCCCAGTCTCTACTCTGACCACACCCCTCCCTTGCCCAGTCTCTACTCTGACCACACCCCTCCCTTGCCCAGTCTCTACTCTGACCACACCCTCCCTTGCCCAGTCTCTCTACTCTGACCACACCCCTCCCTTGCCCAGTCTCTACTCTGACCACACCCCTCCCTTGCCCAGTCTCTACTCTGACCACACCCCTCCCTTGCCCAGTCTCTACTCTGACCACACCCCTCCCTTGCCCAGTCTCTACTCTGACCACACCCCCTCCCTTGCCCAGTCTCTACTCTGACCACACCCCTCCCTTGCCCAGTCTCTACTCTGACCACACCCCTCCCTTGCCCAGTCTCTACTCAATAGCACCAGGACTATCTAAGCAGCAGTTTCTCCCTCCAGTCTCCCTTATTTCTGTTGGTGATAGGACGGGGAGTCTAACATGTTTCCATTCCATGTTGAGCGTGACTGACAAGTGAGTACCTTTCATGATTGTAGCAAATGTATAAAATGATACTGTTAAAAGAACCAGTGTATGTGCTTCTATCATGTTTAGTACAGCATCCCACCAGTCCTGTATATAAGATAAATCCACATTTGGTTTTTAAATCTAAATTATTTATTTTTATTTTTCTTGCATTTGTCATTCATGCTTGTATGTGAATAACTAACATGTTTAACTTTGTGTTTTTTTCCTCTTTAGTAAAAAACACAACCTTTCCTCTTGTGCTCCTGTGTTTTGTCTCATAAAACCCCCAAACTGTGGATTTCCTGTTTCCTCTCATTTCATCTGCTTTTCTTACTAATGCAGCGTAGCCTAGTGGTTAGAGCGTTGGACTAGTAACCAGAAGGTTGCGAGTTCAAACCCCGAGCTGACAACGTACAAAATCTGTCGTTCTGCCCCTGAACAGGCAGTTAACCCACTGTTCCCAGGCCGTCATTGAAAATAAGAATGTGTTCTTAACTGACTTGCCTGGTTAAATAAAGGTTAAAAAAATATTTAAAAAATCGTGTTGTCACTTTGAACTCTGAAACCCAATCAAATATCCTTATACAGTCCACTTTTTCTATAGTTACACAGCAATGCACACTCAATTTGGCCATTTATAGAGGCCCCTTTCAAACATAAACATTGCCCTATATAATCTGGTATGGACGCTGGATATCCAATCTGTCTTTCAAACAAACATTGCCCTATATAATATATAATATAATATAATAATATATAATAATATATAATATGCTGCTGGTATGGACGCTGGATATCCAATCACTGATTTGGAATGAAGACCTGTGATTTCTCCTAATGCACCGGATCTAAACAGAGGGGGGGGTTGAATATGAAACATGGTATTATTGTATACGACAGCGATGCTCAACTGTGGAGCCTCTCATTAGGCAGCAGTAAGTCTACAAGTACATTTCCAAGCTGTATGGTAGTCTCTCATTACTCTAGGGATGACTGGTTATCTGTCTGGTAGTCTCTCATTACTCTAGGGGTGACTGGTTAGCTGTCTGGTAGTCTCTCATTACTCTAGGGCAGGGCAGGGGGGGAAATGTAGGAAATGTATTTCCTTAATGAATTCTGACAGACAAAAGCACAATACTGCATCAATTAGTATAACATTTATTAAATAACTTCTTCGAACACCCGTTCAGATCACTTTCTGGCACGGATATCAAAAGATATACAACTTTTACTTACATATATTTACATTATGCACATGAGGTGTGTGTGTGTGTGTGTGTGTGTGTGTGTGTGTGTGTGTGTGTGTGTGTGTGTGTGTGTGTGTGTGTGTGTGTGTGTGTGTGTGTGTGTGTGTGTGTGTGTATACAAGGCATTATTACAGCTCTGTGTGGAAGTAAGTTCAATTAAAAACGATTCTCGTTTTAGAGCCTAAACACGTTTGCCTTCTACTGCCTTGAGTTGAACAGGAAGGTCATCGCCAAACATATTCATCAAAACAAAAACAAAAAACAAAAAAAACAAGACAACAGTAAACATGAACTAATGTGACTAAACACATTTCAGTTAATTACCATTAGCTCCTGTCTTGGGCCAATCAGTGTCATTTTTCTAAAATGTCAGATCTCTATGACAAGAGGCATCATTCACCCAAATTTAATCCACAAATTGTCCCAGTGCTGTCAGATAGCGTGTGACAAATGACAGATAGACAGATCCACACTCCTCATGAGGATGTCATTGTGTGGGACAATGACAAGTTTTTCTGATCAGGTAGAAATGGAGACGTCTGGTAACCGAAGTTGGATTTATAGTCTTCTCTAACCACTTTTGGCACACAAGATGTCCACTAGCTCTGGTCCAGGGCACTAGACCGTCCGTCTAACTAGGACCAGAGCTAGGTGACCACTAGAGAGACTAAATCAAACACTATAATTGTCTGTAAATATATAAACCGTATGTATAACATAACTTTGTTAATACACTGAACAAACAATAGAAATGCATCATGTAAAGTGTTGATCTCATGTTTCATGAGCTGAAATTAAAGATCCCAGAATCTTTCCATTGTCTACAAATGTGTTTACATCCCTGTTAGTAAGCATTGTATCCTTTGTCAAGATAATCCATCCACCTGACAGGTGTGGCATATCAAGAAAGCTGATTAAACAGCATGATCATTACACAGGTGCACCTTGTGTTGGGGGCAATAAAAAGGTCACTCTAAAATGTGCAGTTTTGTCACAACGACACAATGCCACAGATGTCTCAAGTTGAGGGAGTGTGCAATTGGCAGGCTGACTGCAGAGATGTCCACCAGGGTTGTTGACAAATAAATGAAATGTTCATTTCTCTACCATAAACTTTAGAGAATTTGGCAGTACGTCCAACCGGCCTCACAACCGCAGACCAAGCAGGCCCAGGACCTCCACATCCGTCTTCTTCACCTGCAGGATTGTCTGACACCAGCCACCCAGACAGCTGATGAAACTGTAGATTTGCACAACCAACTAGTTTCTGCAAAAACTGTCAGAAACCATCTCAGGGAAGCTCATCTGCGTGCTCGTCGTCCTCACCAGGGTCTTGACCTGACTGCAGTTTGGTGTCGTAACCGAATTCAGTTGGAAACCTTCGATGGCTGCTAGAGAAGTGTGCTCTTCATGGATGACTCCTGGTTTCAACTGTAACAGTCAGATGCCAGACAGCGTGTGGGGCGTTGTGTGGGGCGTTGTGTGGGGCGTTGTGTGGGGCGTTGTGTGGGGCGTTGTGTGGGGCGTTGTGTGGGGCGTTGTGTGGGGCGTTGTGTGGGGCGTTGTGTGGGGCGTTGTGTGTGGCGTTGTGTGGGGCGTTGTGTGTGTGTGTGGGGCGTTGTGTGGGCGTTGTGTGGGCGTTGTGTGTGTGTGTGTGGCGTTGTGTGGGGCGTTGTGGGGGCGTTGTGTGGGCGTTGTGTGGGCGTTGTGTGGGTGTGCCAGTGTGTGTGTGGCGTTGTGTGGGGGGCGTTGTGTGGGGCGTTGTGTGGGGCAGCGTTGTGTGGGGCGTTGTGTGGGGCGTTGTGTGTGTGTGTGGCGTTGTGTGGGGCGTGTGGGGGCGTTGTGTGTGTGTGTGTGTGCGTGTTGGGGCGAGCGGTTTGCTGATGTCAACGTTGTGAACAGAATGCCCCATGGTGGCGGTGGTGTTATGGTGTGGGACAGGAATAAACGAGAGACAACGAACATAAGTGCATGTTACCGACGGCAAATCTGAATGAATAGAGATACCGTGATGAGATCCTGAGGACCATTGTCGTGCCATTCATCCGCCGCCCTCACCTCATGTTTCACCACGATAATGCACAGCACCATGTCGCAAGGATCAGTACACAATTCCTGGAAGCTGAAAACGTCCCAGTTCTTCCGTGGCCTGCATACTCACCAGACATGTCAACCCGTTGAGCATGTTTGGGATGCTCTGGATCTACGTGTAGGACAGCGTGTTCCAGTTCCCGCCAATATCCAGTAACTTCCCACAGCCATTGAAGAGGAGTGGGACGACATTCCACAGGCCACAATCAACATCCTGATGAAGAAGGAGATGTGTCGCGCTGCATGAAGCAAATGCCGGTCACTCCGAATACTGACTGGTTTCCTGATCCACGCCTCTACCTTTTTGTTGTTGTTGATATGTGACCAGATGCATATCTGTATTCCCAGTCATGTGAAATCCATAGATTAAGGCCTAATTCAGTTATTTCACTTGACTTGATTTCCTTATACAGTTCATATAACTCATTAAAATCATTGCATGTTTTAAAAAAGTAAAATAAAAATAATTCAGTGTATATTTCAGTGTAAGATGATATTTTCCATGGAGCTGATGTATAGGCTTAGTGGTCTTCGTAAATCCATTTCAATTTCAACTGACATCCTGTGGACACTTTCAAAACAATAACAACAAACTTCATACCCCCCCCACCCCATTTTCATCAAATACTTTGACTTGCTTGCCCCCCCCACCCCCATTTTCATCAAATACTTTGACTTGCTTGACTTTTCAGCTACACAAAAAGACAAGACTGAGGATTTACCATTTCAAAATGTAAAATAAATTAAAATTAATAAAAATACAGTTAACTTTCCAACTAAAAAGGATTTGAGACCAATACACATAGTAGTAACTTTGTGGTACGCATTCAGAACTCATTTCAGTCGCAAAAGCAACCTTTAAAAATGTTATTTAAAAATAGGATAAATCTAGAATATAAGCAGGACATTTTTTCAACAAAAATACTTCAAAAGGTAGTCATTCTAGATTAGTACGAGCTGTCGTTATGGTTTTGCCCAACACTAAATCTTGAACTAGTAACGGTGTTGTAGTGATACTATAGGTTGTATAGGCTGTGTGAAATAGCTTGGTTAACAGTTGCACTGTTAGTGGTTCTAGTTTAATGGTGAGGTAAGTGCTGTGATGAAAACAGCCTTTACCTCCAGTTTATTAGACTACAGAGTTGGTCCCAAATCTCTTCTGGGCCACACTGGGGTGTATTCATTTGTGCACTAGGAATGTTTATATTGCACGCATTCAGGTAGGTTCCTCCCCGTTTGCTTTCCTAATGAATACGCCCGTGTTGCATATGCTTATGGTCAAGTTCATTTGGTATGGCCCAGTCCCCTTGGGTAGGCAGTCCCCTTGGGTAGGCAGTCCCCTTGGGTAGGCAGTCCCCTTGGGTAGGCAGTCCCCTTGGGTAGGCAGTCCCCTTGGGTAGGCAGTCCCCTTGGGTAGGCAGTCCCCTTGGGTAGGCAGTCCCCTTGGGTAGGCAGTCCCCTTGGGTAGGCAGTCCCCTTGGGTAGGCAGTCCCCTTGGGTAGGCAGTCCCCTTGGGTAGGCAGTCCCCTTGGGTAGGCAGTCCCCTTGGGTAGGCAGTCCCCTTGGGTAGGCAGTCCCCTTGGGTAGGCAGTGTTTGTATATTTTAGAGCATTGCATTGGTCCTTAAGTGAAATCTCCACCCACCAGGGGCACTGGACCGTGCAAAACAAACCCGCACATAGAAAAGTGGGTAAGGAAACATTTGAGATGGTTTCCAAAACTGCATGAAACACACGACTTGTAAAACAAACATTGATAAGAGACCTCACTTCCTTGTGACGTGTGTCAAACAGCAGACAAGGTCTTAAAAGAAACTAAACTATACAAATCTAACTTATTATTATTATTGTTGTTTTTGTTTATGTACATATTTAGAAAAGGAAAAAAAGAAATGTTGAATTAACAGTATGCAGATACTGGGACTAACAGGTCGACAATATATTACACATCAGAAGCAGCTGGATTAAGAAAATACTAAGTAGTCAGAGAACTAAGTAGTCAGAGAACTAAGTAGTCAGAGAACTAAGTAGTCAGAGAACTAAGTAGTCAGAGAACTAAGTAGTCAGAGAACTAAGTAGTCAGAGAACTAAGTAGTCAGAGAACTAAGTAGTCAGAGAACTAAGTAGAGCCCAACAGTCAGAGAACTAAGTAGTTAGAGCCCTAACAGTCAAGACAGTACAAAGTAGTCCCTAACAGTAAAGACAGTCACGTAGTCCAAAGTAGACAGAGCCCTACCAGTCAAGACAGTACAAATTCCCTACCAGTCCTAGACAGTAAAGACAGTCAAGACAGTCAGTAGCCCTAACAGTCAAGACAGTACAGTAGTCCTACCAGTCAAGACAGTACAGTAGCCCTACCAGTCAAGACAGTACAGTAGCCCTACCAGTCAAGACAGTACAGTAGCCCTACCAGTCAAGACAGTACAGTAGCCCTACCAGTCAAGACAGTACAGTAGTCCTACCAGTCAAGACAGTAAGTAGACCAGTCAAGACAGTACAGTAGTCCTACCAGTCAAGACAGTACAGTAGTCCTACCAGTCAAGACAGTACAGTAGTCCTACCAGTAAAGACAGTACAGTAGCCCTACCAGTAAAGACAGTACAGTAGCCCTACCAGTCAAGACAGTACAGTAGTCCTACCAGTAAAGACAGTACAGTAGTCCTACCAGTCAAGACAGTACAGTAGTCCTACCAGTCAAGACAGTACAGTAGTCCTACCAGTCGAGACAGTACAGTAGTCCTACCAGTAAAGACAGTACAGTAGTCCTACCAGTAAAGACAGTACAGTAGTCCTACCAGTCAAGACAGTACAGTAGTCCTACCAGTCAAGACAGTACAGTAGTCCTACCAGTCGAGACAGTACAGTAGTCCTACCAGTCGAGACAGTACAGTAGTCCTACCAGTCAAGACAGTACAGTAGCCCTACCAGTCAAGACAGTACAGTAGCCCTACCAGTCAAGACAGTACGGTAGTCCTACCAGTCAAGACAGTACAGTAGTCCTACCAGTCAAGACAGTACGGTAGTCCTACCAGTCAAGACAGTACCAAACTGAAGTCTGTATACACTTAGTAG
>NW_025754186.1:0-9481 GCF_021184085.1 Oncorhynchus gorbuscha | reverse complement strand
AGTCGTTCACAGTAACAGATGACTTGGGTCCAAAACCCAGCTCGTTCACAGTAACAGATGACTTGGGTTCAAAACCCAGTCATTCACAGTAACAGATGACTTGGGTTCAAAACCCAGTCTGTTCACAGTAACAGGCAGTAAGACAAGAGAAGGAGGCTGTGGGATTGTGGTGCTACTCACTTGGGAACTGACAGACATAAGGCCTATCAGCCTCTGTGTGTGTGTGTGTGTGTGTGTGTGTGTGTGTGTGTGTGTGTGTGTGTGTGTGTGTGTGTGTGTGTGTGTGTGTGTGTGTGTGTGTGTGTGTGTGTGTGTGTGTGTGTGTGTGTGTGCGTGTGCGTGTGCGTGTGCGTGTGCGTGGTGCGTGGCAGTGTGCGCGTGCGCGTGCGCGTGTGTGTGTGTGTCCTATCTGCACCACAGCCTATATGGCTCTGATCAGCACTATCTGTAAAAAGTCACATTTCCCAATCCCTGTGGGAGTCCACCTGTCAATCAGACAAACTGTCCAATCATTGATCTCTGAATTAATGAGGGGGAGGGCATTGAAGGCTGAAGTAAGGGTTTTTCAAGTTTCCCTATGTGTGTGTGTGTGTGTGTGTGTGTGTGTGTGTGTGTGTGTGTGTGTGTGTGTGTGTGTGTGTGTGTGTGTGTGTGTGTGTGTGTGTGTGTGTGTGTGTGTGTGTGTGTGTGTGTGTGTGTGTGTGTTGTATATTGGGAAGGGAGGAGACTTGGCTGACCCCTCTACATTGTGGGGGATTTGCTTATTGGGGAAATGTGCCTACCCTCTGGTCCAGAACTTTCCAATCTATATTTATGTTCAATAAAACTGATCAGTCAGGTCGTCTTAGACAGATGGAAGAGAAGATACAGGCTTCTTCAACAGCCTGTTAGGGGGATCAGAGTCGCTATTTAAAGACACAAGAATGGGTCATGTTCATCAGGCAACAAACTGTAGAAAACAAGACTGGAACAGGGAGGAACTAACCAGATTTGTCCAATAAGAAACGCTCATTTAAAATGTGAAAACATTTTAAAAACGTTTTCCAAGCGTGTCGTTATGAACACGACCCTGATGATGTCTTTGACCCGATGATGACAGTAAACAATACTTCCAAAACTTCCTGATGAGGACAGCTTTGCATTTCCCCGAGCTCCCTGTCCAGCCTATCAACTAACAGCATGGCGGTCCTCACTAAGCCAGTTTCAGAAATGACTTCTGTACTGAACTCAAAGTAGCTAATCCTAAACCTAATCCCAGAAAAAAAACTTTAATGCCAACAGAATGGGAAAAACATCATCTGTCTTTTCTGATTACTCACTAATAACATATCACCAGATGAAATATAATATATAAATATATATATATCATAATCATATTAGATTTGGCCTTCCTGTGGCTTTATTAAGACGATGCTAACTTTGATGTAGTGTTTCTACTAGGGTTGTGAAGATACCAATATCACATTTTCCATGGCAACAATAAAAACAGGAAGCAGATCAAACCGTTGTCCTTTAAAAACCTGCTGTATGGAACATAGTGTGTGATATAGCCTGGTCCTAAACCTGCTGTATGGAACATAGTGTGTGATATAGCCTGGTCTTAAACCTGCTGTATGGAACATAGTGTGTGATATAGCCTGGTCCTAAACCTGCTGTATGGAACATAGTGTGTGATATAGCCTGGTCCTAAACCTGCTGTATGAAACATAGTGTGTGATATAGCCTGGTCTTAAACCTGCTGTATGAAACATGGTGTGTAATATAGCCTGGTCCTAAACCTGCTGTATGGAACATAGTGTGTGATATAGCCTGGTCCTAAACCTGCTGTATGGAATATAGTGTGTGATATAGCCTGGTCCTAAACCTGCTGTATGTAACATAGTGTGTGATATAGCCTAGTCCTAAACCTGCTGTATGGAACATAGTGTGTGATATAGCCTGGTCCTAAACCTGCTGTATGGAACATAGTGTGTGATATGGTCTGGTCCTAAACCTGCTGTATGGGACATAGTGTGTAATATAGCCTGGTCCTAAACCTGCTGTATGGAACATAGTGTGTGATATAGCCTGGTCCTAAACCTGCTGTATGGAACATAGTGTGTGATATAGCCTGGTCCTAAACCTGCTGTATGGAACATAGTTTGTGATATAGCCTGGTCCTAAACCTGCTGTATGGAACATAGTGTGTGATATAGCCTGGTCCTAAACCTGCTGTATGGAACATAGTGTGTGATATAGCCTGGTCCTAAACCTGCACTATTGTAAAGTGACTGTTCCACTCGATGTCATAAGGTGAATGCACCAATTTGTAAGTCGCTCTGGATAAGAGCGTCTGCTAAATGACTTAAATGTAAATGTAAGTGTGTGATCTAGCCTGGTCCTAAACCTGCTGTATGTAACATAGTGTGTGATATAGCCTGGTCCTAAACCTGCTGTATGGAACATAGTGTGTGATATAGCCTGGTCCTAAACCTGTTTGGTAAATAAATACATGTGACTCTGGAAGACATCATAAGGATGTTTTCCTAAAGAAGTTAAATCTGCTTGGTGTTTTGTTTTCCTTGTCACGATACTAACGATTACTGCGATACTGGTCATGTCCCGGCCCTAGTTTCTACAGCTTTTAACTTTGCAGTTCAAAATACAAGGAATAACATTGTACAGTCATAACATTGTTCAGTCATATCATTGTACAGTCATAACATTGTACAGTCATATCATTGTACAGTCATAACATTGTACAGTCATATCACTGTAGAGTCACATCATTGTTCAGTCATAACATTGTACAGTCATATCATTGTACAGTCATCATTGTACAGTCATAACATTGTACAGTCATATCACTGTAGAGTCACATCATTGTACAGTCATAACATTGTACAGTCATAACATTGTACAGTCACATCATTGTACAGTCATAACATTGTACAGTATGCCTTGAGCACACTGAAGAATACAAAACCATTATTAGTACTGTGTTGTCCTGTGCCAATAGAATATAAAGTACTTCTTGTTTTGCAAAACCACACAAGTTCAAACTCCACACCACTAACATCAGTATGTGCCCTGGGGCTGGTCTAGCAGATAGGTCTGTGGCCTGCAGCACACATCTCCCTCCCAGCGTGCGTTAGGGTAAATCTCTCACCGTGGTTTAGGGTTAGGGGAGGTCTCCCACCGTGGGTTAAGGGAGGTCTCCCAGCGCGGGTTAGGGGAGGTCTCCCAGCGTGGGTTAGGGGAGGTCTCCCAGCGTGGGTTAGGGGAGGTCTCCCACCGTGGGTTAAGGGAGTTCTCCCACCGTGGGTTAAAGGAGGTCTCCCACCATGGGTTAGGGGAAGTCTCCCACTGTGGGTTAGGGGAGGTCTCCCAGAGTGGGTTAGGGGAGGTCTCCCAGTGTGGGTTAGGGTTAGGGGAGGTCTCCCAGTGTGGGTTAGGGGAGGTCTCCCAGTGTGGGTTAGGGGAGGTCTCCCACCGTGGGTTAGGGGAGGTCTCCCCGTGTGGGTTAGGGGAGGTCTCCCAGTGTGGGTTAGGGGAGGTCTCCCACCGTGGGTTAGGGGAGGTCTCCCACCGTGGGTTAGGGGAGGTCTCCCAGTGTGGGTTAGGGGAGGTCTCCCACCGTGGGTTAGGGTTAGGGGAGGTCTCCCCGTGTGGGTTAGGGGAGGTCTCCCAGCGTTGGTTAGGGGAGGTCTCCCCGTGTGGGTTAGGGGAGGTCTCCCCGTGTGGGTTAGGGGAGGTCTCCCAGCGTTGGTTAGGGGAGGTCTCCCCGTGTGGGTTAGGGGAGGTCTCCCCGTGTGGGTTAGGGGAGGTCTCCCAGCGTTGGTTAGGGGAGGTCTCCCCGTGTGGGTTAGGGGAGGTCTCCCAGCGTTGGTTAGGGGAGGTCTCCCCGTGTGGGTTAGGGGAGGTCTCCCAGCGTTGGTTAGGGGAGGTCTCCCCGTGTGGGTTAGGGGAGGTCTCCCCGTGTGGGTTAGGGGAGGTCTCCCAGCGTGGGTTAGGGGAGGTCTCCCCGTGTGGGTTAGGGGAGGTCTCCCAGCGTGGGTTAGGGGAGGTCTCCCCGTGTGGGTTAGGGGAGGTCTCCCACCGTGGGTTAGGGTTAGGGGAGGTCTCCCAGTGTGGGTTAGGGGAGGTCTCTGGTGGGTTAGGGAGGTCTCCTCACCGGGGTTAGGGAGGTCTCCACCGGTTAGGGTTAGGGAGGTCTCCTAGTGGGTTAGGGAGGTCTCCCGTGGTGGGTTAGGGAGGTCTCCACCGTGGGTTAGGGGAGGTCTCTCTTCTCATTAAAATAAAATATACAAAGTTTCAGTTTCACAACCAACATTCCCTATTCAATCACTAAAGCTATGACTCACACTGCGGAAGCTGGAACATATGATTGGCACACATTTAGGAAGATCACTCTCACTTTTTTGCAGCGGGAGAGAGAGTGTTTCCCAAATGGCCCCTATTCCCTATATACTGCACTTACTTTAGACCATAGTGCACTATGTAGGGAATAAGGTTCTATTTGGGACGCAGAGAGAGTCTCGCTGTGCTTTGGTTCTGCTGGACTTAACTCTAATCCACAGTAAAATGCTTCCTGCTCTCTTCTCCTTTCTCCTCCCTTCTCTCCTCTCCTCTCCTCCTCCTCTCCGGAGGTCTTTCACTGAAGCAAGCTGTCAAAAGCTGTTTCACTTTTCAGTCGACAACTTCATTTTCATCCTCTAATCCAGGAAGAAATATCCTGAAAAGTCAACTAAATATGAGGAAGAGGAAGGACAGGTTTTCCATTCAGTCAGCAACTCTTTCTAGAATCTGAGAGGATCGTGGTCAAGGCGACACGTTCAGAACATGTCATTGACAGGCACTGAAATGGCACTGAAATGGCACTGAAATGTGGCACTGAAATGTGGCACTGAAATGTGGCACTGAAATGGCACTGAAATGTGGCACTGAAATGGCACTGAAATGTGGCACTGAAATGGCACTGAAATGTGGCACTGAAATGTGGCACTGAAATGGCACTGAAATGGCACTGAAATGTGGCACTGAAATGTGGCACTGAAATGGCACTGAAATGTGGCACTGAAATGGCACTGAAATGGCACTGAAATGTGGCACTGAAATGGCACTGAAATGGCACTGAAAGGGCATTGAAATGTGGCACTGAAATGGCACTGAAATGGCACTGAAATGTGGCACTGAAATGTGGCACTGAAATGGCACTGAAATGTGGCACTGAAATGGCACTGAAATGTGGCACTGAAATGGCACTGAAATGGCACTGAAATGTGGCACTGAAATGTGGCACTGAAATGTGGCACTGAAATGGCACTGAAATGTGGCACTGAAATGGCACTGAAATGGCACTGAAATGTGGCACTGAAATGGCACTGAAATGGCACTGAAATGTGGCACTGAAATGGCACTGAAATGGCACTGAAATGTGGCACTGAAATGGCACTGAAATGGCACTGAAATGTGGCACTGAAATGGCACTGAAATGGCACTGAAATGTGGCACTGAAATGGCACTGAAAATGTGGCACTGAAATGGCACTGAAATGTGGCACTGAAATGTGGCACTGAAATGTGGCACTGAAATGGCACTGAAATGTGGCACTGAAATGTGGCACTGAAATGTGGCACTGAAATGGCACTGAAATGTGGCACTGAAATGTGCCTCCACCACCAGCGTGTAAGAAACATGTTATTTACTGGGTCCAAAGAATGTATTTTCATGCATGAGAAATATCAGTGTTCACTTCCCATGTACTCTCTGGACACGGCACATCCCACCACTGAACCAGAGTGGTTATACTATCCACGTCACGATGTACACACCTCTCTGGTGACACGGCACCATCCCACCACTGACACCAGAGTGGTTATACTATCCACGTGGTTCATGATGTACACACCTCTCTGGTGACACCCCTGACACCAGAGTGGTATACATCCACGTGGTTCACGATGTACACACCTCTCTGGTGACACGGCACCATCCCACCACTGACACCAGAGTGGTTATACTATCCACGTGGTTCATGATGTACACACCTCTGGTGACACGGCACCATCCCACCACTGACACCAGAGTGGTTATACTATCCACGTGGTTCATGATGTACACACCTCTCTGGTGACACGGCACCATCCCACCACTGACACCAGAGTGGTTATACTATCCACGTGGTTCACGATACACACCTCTCTGGTGACACGGCACCATCCCACCACTGACACCAGAGTGGTTATACTATCCACGTGGTTCATGATGTACACACCTCTCTGGTGACACGGCACCATCCCACCACTGACACCAGAGTGGTTATACTATCCACGTGGTTCACGATGTACACACTCTGGTGACACGGCACCATCCTGACCACTGACACCAGAGTGGTTATACTATCCACGTGGATGTACACACCTCTCTGGGTGACACACGGCACCATCCCACCACTGACACCAGAGTGGTTATACTATCCACGTGGTTCACGATGTACACACCTCCTCTGACACGGCACCATCCCACCACTGACACCAGAGTGGGTTACGATGTACACACTCTCTGGTGACACGGCACCATCCACCACTGACACCAGAGTGGTTATATCATCCACGTGGGTTCATGATGTACACACCTCTCTGGTGACACGGCACCATCCCACCACTGACACCAGAGTGGTTATACTATCCACGTGGTTCATGATGTTCAATCACATAGCCACGGAGGAGAAACTGCAAATCATGACACAGACTTTCACCAATGGGACTTTCACTATGATAATAACAAGAGAATAATTGGTTGATTAGCCTACATTGCCACCATACACGCTCTGTGGTGAAGCTGTTAATATCCCCCTCAACCTTCCATACTCCTCCCCGCTTCCCTACTCCTCCCCTTCCATACTCCTCCCCATACTCCTCCCCTTCCATACTCCCCCCCTTCCATACGCCTCCCCATTCCATACTCCTTCCCACTGCCCCCTCCTCCTTCCATACTCCTCCCCTTCCATACCCTCCCCCTTCCATACGCCTCCCCATTCCATACTCCTTCCCACTGCCCCCTCCTCCTTCCATACTCCTCCCTTCCATACACCTCTCCCACTGCCCTCCTCCTTCCATACTCCTCCCTTCCATACACCTCTCCCACCCTCCTCACCCATAATGCCCTTCCCACTGCACCCCTCCCCATCCCCTTCCATACCCCTCTCCCACTGCACCCCTCCCCATCCCCTTCCATACTCTCTCCCACTGCACCCCTCCTCATCCCCTTCCATACTCCCTTCTCCCACTGCACCCCTCCCCATCCCATTCCATACTCCTCTCCCACTTCTCCCCTCCCCATCCCCTTCCATACCTCTCCCACTGCACCCTCCCCATCCCCTTCCATACCTTCTCCCACTGCACCCCTCCCCATCCCCTTCCATACCCCCACTTCTCCCTCCCCATCCTCTTCCATACCCCTCCCACTCCCCTCCCCATCCCCTTCTACTCCACTGCACCCTCCCCATCCCCTTCCATACTCCTCTCCCACTGCACCCCTCCCCATCCCTTCCATACTTTCCCACTGCACCCCTCCCCATCCTCCTTCCATGCTCTCTCCCACTGCACCTCCCCATCCCCTTCCATACCCTCTCCCACGCACCCTCCCCATCCCCTTCCATACTCCTCCCACTTCTCCCCTCCCCATCCCCTTTCCACATACCCTCCCACTACACCCTCCCCATCCCTCTTCCATACTCCTCTCCTGACTGCACCCTCCCCATCCCCTCTTTTCCATACCCTCTCCCACTGCACCTCCCCATCCCCTTTCCATACCCTTCCCACTCCTCCCCTTCCTCCCTCCCTCTCCTCGCTGATGGCTCAGGTCAGGATGAGAGTCCCAGCACTCAACACTATTGAAACCTCAGTGAGTGGCACTAATGGGTAGTATGAGACACAGCCTGAGACACAATACAACCTCACTGCTCTAACAACCTGGATGGTGATAAGCCCACAAACAAAACACAGCCTATTGTGCAGCCCCACTCTAAAGGAGTGTCTGTCCTTAGCCGGGTCACAACAGCCCTGAGCTATACAACCACATCCCATCATGCATTGCTTCAACGTGGACGTCCCACGCCATTGGATGATCTCAGCGGCTGCTCCCACTGCTTGGGTAACAGCTTGTCCAGAAGTAGAGACAAAACCATTCCAAATGGCACTGTTTGTCCTTCATACTGCATTACTTCACACTGCATAGCTTCAATAAAAGTAGTGTATTTATATAGGGAACAGGATGCTATTTGAGATGCATCCCTAGGCCTCTTTGTCCATAGCACAGCACTCTAAAGGACCTGGTGAGAGGAGGGGAGAGAGGGAGGGAGGGGAGGGGAGGGGAGGGGAGAGGAGGGAAGAGGAGAGGAGAGGAGAGGAGAGGAGAGGAGAGGAGAGGAGAGGAGAGGAGAGGAGAGGAGAGGAGAGGAGAGGAGAGGAGAGGAGAGGAGAGGAGAGCAGGGCATTGAGGACAGTTCTGTAATGGTTCCTGTCTTGACCGAGGTGCCCGGCATTGAGGACAGTTCTGTAATGGTTCCTGTCTTGACCGAGGTGCCCGGCATTGAGGACAGTTCTGTAATGGTTCCTGTCTTGACCGAGGTGCCCGGCATTGAGGACAGTTCTGTAATGGTTCCTGTCTTGACCGAGGTGCCCGGCATTGAGGACAGTTCTGTAATGGTTCCTGTCTTGACCGAGGTGCCCGGCATTGAGGACAGTTCTGTAATGGTTCCTGTCTTGACCGAGGTGCCCGGCATTGAGGACAGTTCTGTAATGGTTCCTGTCTTGACCGAGGTGCCCGGCATTGAGGACAGTTCTGTAATGGTTCCTGTCTTGACCGAGGTGCCCGGCATTGAGGACAGTTCTGTAATGGTTCCTGTCTTGACCGAGGTGCCCGGCATTGAGGACAGTTCTGTAATGGTTCCTGTCTTGACCGAGGTGCCCGGCATTGAGGACAGTTCTGTAATGGTTCCTGTCTTGACCGAGGTGCCCGGCATTGAGGACAGTTCTGTAATGGTTCCTGTCTTGACCGAGGTGCCCGGCATTGAGGACAGTTCTGTAATGGTTCCTGTCTTGACCGAGGTGCCCGGCATTGAGGACAGTTCTGTAATGGTTCCTGTCTTGACCGAGGTGCCCGGCATTGAGGACAGTTCTGTAATGGTTCCTGTCTTGACCGAGGTGCCCGGCATTGAGGACAGTTCTGTAATGGTTCCTGTCTTGACCGAGGTGCCCGGCATTGAGGACAGTTCTGTAATGGTTCCTGTCTTGACCGAGGTGCCCGGCATTGAGGACAGTTCTGTAATGGTTCCTGTCTTGACCGAGGTGCCCGGCATTGAGGACAGTTCTGTAATGGTTCCTGTCTTGACCGAGGTGCCCGGCATTGAGGACAGTTCTGTAATGGTTCCTGTCTTGACCGAGGTGCCCGGCATTGAGGACAGTTCTGTAATGGTTCCTGTCTTGACCGAGGTGCC
>NW_025754185.1:0-9484 GCF_021184085.1 Oncorhynchus gorbuscha | reverse complement strand
CAGAATGGGCTTTAGGTGAGGCAGATGAACCTGTAGCCATATTACTTCAACAGTATTTAACATTATCCAGATACTGACTGTCTATAGCAGCTGCCCACCTGAATGGGCTTTAGGTGAAGCAGATGAACCTGTAGCCATATTACTACAACAGTATTTAACATTATCCAGATACTGACTGTCTATAGCAGCTTCCCACCAGAATGGGCTTTAGGTGAGGCAGATAAACCTGTCGCCATATTACTACAACAGTATTTAACATTATCCAGATACTGACTGTCTATAGCAGCTTCCCACCAGAATGGGCTTTAGGTGAGGCAGATGAACCTGTAGCCATATTACTTAAACAGTATTTAACATGAGATCCTCTCTATTGTTTACAGGAATGTGGTTCTGAATATAAACAGCAGCACCTCCACCTTTGGCATTTCTGTCTCTCCTGTAGATGTTATAACCATGTCTTGCTACCACTATCATCAACGGTATTATGTAAGTGAGTTTCAGAGAGAGTCAGAGTATAAATGTTTTTTATTGTCAAGAGTTATCACAGATTTCATGAACCTTGTTTCTTCGGCCATTATGTTAATGTAGGCTATTATTTTTAGCGCTTTTCTAGGTTGCTTGATTGTTTTTTAGCTGGGAGGCCGTCAAGAGGTAGACATGACAGTGATGTTTATGTTTGGGTGGACTGCTCACTGGTTCCTTCTAGGGCAAACCGTCTCAGTGCTAACAGTATAAACTCAGGTTCGTAGACACCTTGATTACTGCTGACAATAGCTGTTGGATTGACAGAGGCATTTAGAGGAACGTGAATGAGGTGACTTACAGTACGACTGACAAGCCCCACCCCACCCCCCAGGGAAAATGTACATTTGCAGCAGCACTGAGACAAATCAATGACAAAATGACAGGGATGATCTGTCATTGTCTCAATGTGGACTTGTGTGTCAGCGAGGGGAGAAAGCTTTGTCCTCTAGTGATCCAGTAACAAGGAGCATCAAGCTGATGGGACTCAGCCTCAATAACAACTCACACACACACACAGAGACACACACACACACACACAAACACACACACACAAACACACACACACACACACACACTGTAAAGCGTGCGCACACACACACACAAACACACACACAGGACACACACACAGACACACACACAAACACACACTGTAAGCGTGCGCACACACACACACACACACACACACACA
The DNA here is from genome assembly GCF_021184085.1 of Oncorhynchus gorbuscha. NCBI lineage: Eukaryota > Metazoa > Chordata > Actinopteri > Salmoniformes > Salmonidae > Oncorhynchus > Oncorhynchus gorbuscha. The sequence goes on along the minus strand of NW_025754185.1, from coordinate 8,271 downwards.
CACACACACACACACACACACACACACACACACACACACACACACACACACACACACACACACACACACAGAGAAACCTCTGTTGATCACCAGAGAGAAACACTCTAGTGATCACCAGTATAGTGTGTCTTTATAACAGATAGATCCCCCCCCAGTATAGTGTGTATTTATAATGTTTCCCCGGTAGATCTCCTCCCCCAGTATAGTGTGTATTTATAGTAGATCCCCCCAGTATAATTATTCCCCCAGTATTTGTATTTATATTGCCCCCGGTATGGTGTGTATTTATCTCAGAATCCCCCCAGTATAGTGTGTATTTATAATGTAGATCCCCCCCAGTATAGTGTGTATTTATAAGTAAACTCCCCCCCCAGTATAGTGTGTATTTATAATGTAGATCCCCCCCAGTATAGTGTATTTATAATGTGGATCCCCCCAGTATAGTGTGTATTTATAATGTAGATCCTCCCCAGTATAGTGTGTATTTATATTAGGTCCCCCAGTATGGTGTGTATTTATAATGTAGATCCCTCCACAGTATGGTGTGTATTTATAATGTAGATCCCCCCAGTATGAGGTGTGTGTTTATATTCATGTAGACCCCCAGTATAGTGTGTATTTATAATGTAGATCCCCCCCAGTATAGTGTGTATTTATAATGTAGATCCCTCCCCAGTATAGTGTGTATTTATAATGTAGATCCCCCCCAGTATAGTGTGTATTTATAATGTAGACCCCCCCCAGTATAGTGTGTATTTATAATGTAGATCCCCCCCCAGTATAGTGTGTATTTATAATGTAGATCCCCCCCAGTATAGTGTGTATTTATAATGTAGATCCCCCCCCAGTATAGTGTGTATTTATAATGTAGATCCCCCCCAGTATAGTGTGTATTTATAATGTAGATCTCTCCCCCCAGTATAGTGTGTATTTATAATGTAGATCCCCCCCCCAGTATAGTGTGTATTTATAATGTAGACCCCCCCAGTATAGTGTGTATTTATAATGTAGATCCAACCCCCCCCAGTATAGTGTGTATTTATAATGTAGATCTCCCCCCAGTATAGTGTGTATTTATAATGTAGATCCCCCCAGTATAGTGTGTATTTATAATGTAGATCCCCCCCCAGTATAGTGTGTATTTATAATGTAGACCCCCCAGTATAGTGTGTATTTATAATGTAGACCCCCCCCAGTATAGTGTGTATTTATAATGTAGATCCCCCCCCAGTATAGTGTGTATTTATAATGTAGATCTCCCCCCAGTATAGTATGTATTTATAATGTAGTAAATAATAAATATTTATAATTATAATGTAGTATAATATATAAATATTGCAATGTAATAAGTAATATAGTATTTGCAATCATAAGTAAGTATAAGTATTACAATCATAAAAATAAGTATAAACCAGCCTAATGTAGTATTTATAATGTAGATACTGATGTAGAATAGTGTGTATTTATAATGTAGATCCCCCCCAGTATAGTATTTTATAATGTAGATCTCCCTCACAGTAGTGTGTATTTATAATGTAGATCCCCCAGTATAGTGTATAAATTATAATGTAGATCCCCCCCAGTATAGTGTGTATTTATAATGTAGATCCCCCCATGTATAGTGTGTATTTTATAATGTAGTCCCCCAGTATAGTGTGTATTTATAATGTAGATCCCCCAGTATAGTGTGTATTTATAATGTAGATCCCCCCAGTATAGTGTGTATTTATAATGTAGATAATGACGTATTTACTGCAATGTATTTATAATATATAGTGTAGTATTTATAATGTAGATCCCCCAGTATACTGTGTATTTATAATGTAGATCCCCCAGTATACTGTGTATTTATAATGTAGATCCCCCAGTATACTGTGTATATATAATGTAGTCTCTCAGTATACTGTGTATTTATAATGTAGATCCCCCCAGTATACTGTGTATATATAATGTAGATCTCCTCCAGTATAGTGTGTATTTATAATGTAGATCCCCAGTATAGTGTCCATTTATAATGTAGATCCCCCCAGTATAGTGTGTATTTAATGTAGATCTCCCCCATAGTGTGTATTTTATAATGTAGATCTCCCCCCAGTATAGTGTGTATTTATAATGTAGATCCCCCCAGTATAGTGTGTATTTATAATGTAGATCTCCTCCAGTATAGTGTGTATTTATAATGTAGATCCCCCCAGTATAGTGTGTATTTATAATGCAGATCTCTCTCCTCAGTATAGTGTGTATTTATAATGCAGATCTCTCCTCCCTCCAGTATAGTGTGTATTTATAATGTAGATCTCCCCCAGTATAGTGTGTATTTATAATGTAGATCCCCCCCCAGTATAGTGTGTATTTATAATGTAGATCCCCCCAGTATAGTGTGTATTTTATAATGTAGATCCCGCCCCCAGTATAGTGTGTATTTATAATGTAGATCCCCCCCAGTATAGTGTGTATTTATAATGTAGATCTCCCCCCCCAGTATAGTGTGTATTTATAATGTAGATCCACCCCCAGTATAGTGTGTATTTATAATGTAGACCCCCCCCCCAGTATAGTGTGTATTTATAATGTAGATCCAACCCCCCCCAGTATAGTGTGTATTTATAATGTAGATCTCCCCCAGTATAGTGTGTGTATTTATAATGTAGATCCCCCCCAGTATAGTGTATTTATAATGTAGATCCCCCCCCCCAGTATAGTGTGTATTTATAATGTAGACCCCCCCAGTATAGTGTGTATTTATAATGTGGCCCCCCCGGTATAGTGTGTATTTATAATGTAGATCCCCCCTCCCCAGTATAGTGTGTATTTATAATGTAGATCTCCCCCCAGTATAGTATGTATTTATAATGTAGATCCCCCCAGTATAGTGTGTATTTATAATGTAGATCTCCCCCCCCAGTATAGTGTGTATTTATAATGTAGATCCCCCCTCACATAGTGTGTATTTATAATGTAGATCCCCCCCCCAGTATAGTGTGTATTTATAATGTAGATCCCCCCAGAATAGTGTGTATTTATAATGTAGATCCCCCCAGTATAGTGTGTATTTATAATGTAGATCTCCTCCAGTATAGTGTGTATTTATAATGTAGATCCCCCCCCCCAGTATAGTGTGTATTTATAATGTAGACCCCCCCCCAGTATAGTGTGTATTTATAATGTAGATCCCCCCCAGTATAGTGTGTATTTATAATGTAGATCCCCCAGTATAGTGTGTATTTATAATGTAGATCCCCCCCCAGTATAGTGTGTATTTATAATGTAGATCCCCCCAGTATAGTGTGTATTTATAATGTAGATCCCCCCAGTATACTGTGTATTTATAATGTAGATCTCCCCCAGTATAGTGTGTATTTATAATGTAGATCTCCTCCAGTATACTGTGTATTTATAATGTAGATCCCCCCCAGTATACTGTGTATTTATAAGGTAGATCCCCCCCCAGTATACTGTGTATATATAATGTAGATCTCCTCCAGTATACTGTGTATTTATAATGTAGATCCCCCCCCAGTATACTGTGTATATATAATGTAGATCTCCTCCAGTATACTGTGTATTTATAATGTAGATCCCCCCCAGTATAGTGTGTATTTATAATGTAGATCCCCCAGTATAGTGTGTATTTATAATGTAGATCTCCCCCCAGTATAGTGTGTATTTATAATGTAGATCTCCCCCCCCCCCAGTATAGTGTGTATTTATAATGTAGATCCCCCCCAGTATAGTGTGTATTTATAATGTAGATCTCCTCCAGTATAGTGTGTATTTATAATGTAGACCCCCCCCCAGTATAGTGTGTATTTATAATGCAGATCTCTCCTCCCTCCAGTATAGTGTGTATTTATAATGCAGATCTCTCCTCCCTCCAGTATAGTGTGTATTTATAATGTAGATCTCCCCCCAGTATAGTGTGTATTTATAATGTAGATCCCCCCAGTATAGTGTGTATTTATAATGTAGATCCCCCCCCAGTATAGTGTGTATTTATAATGTAGATCCCGCCCCCAGTATAGTGTGTATTTATAATGCAGATCTCTCCTCCCTCCAGTATAGTGTGTATTTATAATGTAGATCTCTCCTCCCTCCAGTATAGTGTGTATTTATAATATAATAATATATGCCATTTAGCAGACGCTTTTATCCAAAGCGACTTACAGTCATGTGTGCATACATTCTACGTATGGGTGGTCCCGGGGATCGAACCCACTACCCTGGCGTTACAAGCGCCATGCTCTACCAACTGAGCTACAGAAGGACCACGTTCTCTCCTCCTCTCCAGTCAGCATCTTGACACAACAGTCTTTGATAGGTGACATCAGAGAGACAGGAGGTCAATCGATGACTGTGTACCTGTTTGTGTGTTTATCTGTGTGTGTGTGTATTTGTGTGCGTGCTTGTGTGTGTGTATATGTGTGTGTGTGTGTGTGTTTATCTGTGTGTGTGTGTGTATTTGTGTGCGTGCGTGCGTGCGTGTGTGTATCTGCGTGCGTGTGTGTGTGTGTGTCTGTGTGCGTGCGTGTGCGTGTGTGTGTGTATCTCCGTGTCTGCGTGCGTGCGTGCGTGTGTGTGTGTCTGTGTGCGTGCGTGTGTGTGTGTGTATCTGCGTGCGTGTGTGTGTGTGTCTGTGTGCGTGCGTGTGCGTGTGTGTGTGTGTGTATCTGCGTGTCTGCGTGCGTGCGTGTGTGTGTGTCTGTGTGCGTGCGTGTGTGTGTGTGTATCTGCGTGCGTGTGTGTGTGTATGTGTATTTGTATGTGTGTGTGCATGTGCATGTGCGTGCGTGTGTGTGTGTGTATCTGCATGTTTGTGTGTGTATCTGCGTGTGTGTGTGTGTGTGAGTGTATCTGCGTGTGTGCGTGTGTGTGTGAGTGTATCTGCGTGTGTGCGTGTGTGTACTCATCGTTGTGACTGGAGGTCAATGGGAGATTGCCCGTACGATGGTTAAAGACACACTGGTTCTAGACAGACAGCAGCCATCCAATACATACCGATACATGCCGATACGTACCAATACATACCAATACATACCAATACATACCGATACATACCGATACATACCAATACATACCAATACACACCAATACACACCAATACATACCAATACATACCAATACATACCGATACATACCAATACATACCGATACATACCAATACATACCGATACATACCGATACATACCGATATCAAATCAAATCAAATCAAATTTATTTATATAGCCCTTCGTACATCAGCTGATATCTCAAAGTGCTGTACAGAAACCCAGCCTAAAACCCCAAACAGCAAACAATGCAGGTGTAAAAGCACCTGCACATACCAATACATACCAATACGTACCAATACATACCAATACATACCAATACATTCCGATACATACCAATACACACCAATACATACCAATACATACCAATACATACCGATACATACCAATACATACCAATACATACCAATACACACCAATACATACCAATACATACCAATACATACCAATACATACCGATACATACCAATACATACCAATACATACTGATACATACCAATACACACCAATACATACCAATACATACCAATACATACCGATACATACCAATACGTACCAATACATACCGATACATACCGATACATACCAATACATACCAATACATACCAATACACACCAATACATACCAATACATACCAATACATACCGATACATACCAATACATACCAATACATACCAATACATATCAATACATACCAATACATACCAATACATACCAATACACACCAATACATACCAATACATACCAATACATACCAATACATACCGATACATATCAATACATACCAATACATACCGATACATATCAATACATACCGATACATACCGATACATACCAATACATACCAATACATACAATACATACCAATACATACCAATACATACCAATACATACCGATACATACCGATACATACCGATACATACCGATACATACCGATACATACAATACATACCGATACATACCAATACATACCAATACATACCAATACATACCGATACATACCGATACATACCGATACATACCGATACATACCAATACACACCAATACATACCAATACATACCGATACATACCGATACATACCGATACATACCGATACATACAATACATACCGATACATACAATACATACCAATACACACCAATACATACCAATACACACCAATACATACCGATACATACCAATACGTATTGTAATCCTCTCTGACGGAGTGGCGTCGTTCCTGTACCAGTCCGACTGTGGACTGTTGCCCTCGATTCGTTTTGTCCTGTACCAGTCCGACTGTGGACTGTTGCCCTAGATTCGTTTTGTCCTGTACCAGTCCGACTGTGGACTGTTGCCCTCGATTCGTTTTGTCCTGTACCAGTCCGACTGTGGACTGTTGCCCTCGATTCGTTTTGTCCTGTACCAGTCCGACTGTGGACTGTTGCCCTCGATTCGTTTTGTCCTCACTCTGCTACAGAGAGTTCAGTTTCACTTCTGGGTTTGTTGACAATATTCATATGCAGTGTCAGTTTCTCACACCTGGAAAATAATCCGGCTGCAACAGGAAACACGATTTATAGATTGGATTATAATATATTGACATTTTAGAAGTGGTGGATACATTTTTTTTGGTTTTAAGGAACCAGAATCAAGTCTGATAATTTAAAGTGTAGATTACAAACTTTTAGACGCCTTTTTAAACCTTTTGCAATGAAGAAGGGTGATCGAATTAAGATCCTACATTTGTTCGTTCATTTGACTGTCCTGGATGTTATAGAAACACAGTACCTCACTCGTTAAGGCTCAAAGTCTGAGACTATATGATTCACCCAGCTAGCACTACAAAATCAGGCCTACATCCAACATGTATTCAAAAATGAGGAACCTGTTCCATGTATACTGTTTGACAATATGATTCCCTTTATATTTGATATGTCCTTGTCTAAATCAGGCCTACATCAAACATGTGTTCCTAATGGGAACCTGTTCCATGTATACTGTTGACAATATGACTCCCTTTATATTTGATATGTCCTTGTCTAAATCAGGCCACCACATCAAACATGTGTTCACAATGGGAACCTGTTCCATGTATACTGTTGACAATATGACTCCTTTATATTTGATATGTCCTTGTCTAAATCAGGCCTACATCCAACATGTGTTCTCAATGGGAACCTGTTCCATGTATACATTGACAATATGACTCCTTTATATTTGATATGTCCTTGTCTAAATCAGGCCTACATCCAACATGTATTCTCAATGGGAACCTGTTCCATGTATACTGTTGACAATATGACTCCCTTTATATTTGATATGTCATGTCTAAATCAGGCCTACATCAAACATGTGTTCACAATGGGAACCTGTTCCATGTATACTGTTGACAATATGACTCCCTTTATATTTGATATGTCCTTGTCTAAATCCAATTTACTACATCCAACATGTGTTCTCAATGGGAACCTGTTCCATGTATACTGTTGACAATATGACTCCCTTATATTTGATATGTCCTTGTCTAAAATCAGGCCTACATCCAACATGTATTCTCAATGGGAACCTGTTCCATGTATACTGTTGACAATATGACTCCCTTTATATTTGATATGTCCTTGTCTAAATCAGGCCTACATCCAACATGTATTCTCAATGGGAACCTGTTCCATGTATACTGTTGACAATATGACTGCCTTTATATTTGATATGTCCTTGTCTAAATCAGGCCTACATCAAACATGTGTTCACAATGGGAACCTGTTCCATGTATACTGTTGACAATATGACTCCCTTTATATTTGATATGTCCTTGTCTAAATCAGGCCTACATCCAACATGTGTTCTCAATGGGAACCTGTTCCATGTATCTTCATTTGACAATATGACTGCCTTTATATTTGATATGTCCTTGTCTAAATCAGACCTACATCCAACATGTATTCTCAATGGGAACCTATATAGTCCACTACTACCCTATGGGTCCTGGTCGAATGTAGTGCACTAAACGGGGGAAAGGCTGTGGTTTGACACAGACAATGGAGATAGCTGACAGTGTTCCTCCGGATGTGTTGTCTCAATCACACCCTGGCTGTCTGATGCAATCTATTTCCCTATAGTGCCACTGCTTAATTTAAAGGCCCATAAGGATGAATCTGGGGGGTTGCAGTTTTGGGACACAGGTGTGACTCCAATCAGGCCTTTGTTTGGGTGCCAAGCACCTTGACAGCAGGTCGCTAT
>NW_025754184.1:0-9486 GCF_021184085.1 Oncorhynchus gorbuscha | reverse complement strand
GCCTTGTTCAGGGGAACAGTGGGTTAACTGCCTTGTTCAGGGGAACAGTGGGTTAGCTGCCTTGTTCAGGGAACAGTGGGTTAACTGCCTTGTTCAGGGAACAGTGGGTTAACTGCCTTGTTCAGGGCCGGGGAACAGTGGGTTAACTGTCATGTTCAGGGGAACAGTGGGTTAACTGCTTTGTTCAGGGCCCGAGGGGAACAGTGGGTTAACTGCCTTGTTCAGAGCCCGGGGAACAGTGGGTTACCTGCCTTGCTCAGGGGAACAGTGGGTTAACTGCCTTGTTCAGTGGAACAGTGGGTTAACTGCCTTGCTCGGGGCCCAGGGAACAGTGGGTTAATTGCCTTGTTCAGAGCCGAGAGACAGTGGGTTAACTGCGTTGTTCAGGGGAACAGTGGGTTAACTGCCTTGTTCAAACCGGGGAACAGTGGGTTAGTGCCTTGTTCAGAGCCCGGGGAACAGTGGGTTAACTGCGTTGTTCAGAGAACAGTGGGTTAACTGCCTTGTTCAGAGCCCGGGGAACAGTGGGTTAGCTGCCTTGTTCAGAGCCCGGGGAACAGTGGGTTAACTGCCTTGCTCAGGGGAACAGGGTTAACTGCCTTGCTCAGGGGCAAAACGACAGATGTTTTACCTTGTCAGCTCGGGGATTCGATCCAGCAACCTTTCCAGCAACCAGGCCCAATGCTCTAACCACTAGGCTACCCGGGCCCCTTGATAAACATGGGCCAGGATGTTCCAGATCCCATTACCTCATCAACTGTGTGTCTAAATTACAGCATAAGAATCTGAAATGATGGATCATTAAAATGTTCAGGACTCAAAACGTCCATCAGCTCATTAACGTAGCTACGGTAAACATCCATCAGCTCATTAACGTAGCTACGGTAAACGTCCATCAGCTCATTAACGTAGCTACGGTAAACGTCCATCAGCTCATTAACGTAGCTACGGTAAACGTCCATCAGCTCATTAACGTAGCTACGGTAAACGTCCATCAGCTCATTAACGTAGCTACGGTAAACGTCCATCAGCTCATTAACGTAGCTACGGTAAACGTCCATCAGCTCATTAACGTAGCTACGGTCAATGAAGCACTGTACCTGTTCCCTCTCTCCTAATCACCGGGAGACATTTCCTCCTGCCTCATCGCTATAGTCACACCAGGAGAGGGAGGGTGGGAGGGAGGGAGGGAGGGAGAGGAGGAGGGAGAGAGGAGGGGAGGGAGAGGAGAGAGAGGGAGGGAGCGAGGAGGGAGGGAGGGAGAGAGAGAGAGGGAGGGAGAGAGAGAGGGAGAGAGAGAGGGAGAGAGAGAGAGAGAGAGAGAGAGAGAGTGAGAGAGAGAGAGAGAGAGAATAGAGAGAGAGAGGGAGGAGAGAGAGAATATGAGAGAGAGAGAGAGAGAGAGAAAGAAACAGAGAGATGAGAGAGAGAATGGAGAGAGAAAGAGAGAATAGAATTTTAGCCAGAGAGAGAGAGAAATGAGAGAGAGAGATTAGAGAGAGAGAGAGAGAGAGAGAGAAGAGAGAGAGAGAGAGAGATATGAGAGAGAGAGACTATCAGCTCAAACAAACAGATACAGTCATCCAGAATGGATTAAAATATAATGAAATGTATAATTTTAGCCATTGATTGAACACACAATGAAGAAATTGGATTAACTCCTAGTGAGATGTGATGTGATACTGTGTGTTGACTATGTCCTAGTGAGATGTGATACTGTGTGTGTGTTGACTATGTCCTAGTGAGATGTGATGTAATACTGTGTGTGTGTTGACTATGTCCTAGTGAGATGTGATGTAATACTGTGTGTTGACTATGTCCTAGTGAGATGTGATGTAATACTGTGTGTTGACTATGTCCTAGTGAGATGTGATGTGATACTGTGTGTGTGTTGACTATGTCCTAGTGAGATGTGATGTAATACTGTGTGTGTGTGTTGACTATGTCCTAGTGAGATGTGATGTAATACTGTGTGTTGACTATGTCCTAGTGAGATGTGATGTAATACTGTGTGTGTTGACTATGTCCTAGTGAGATGTGATGTAATACTGTGTGTGTGTTGACTATGTCCTAGTGAGATGTGATGTAATACTGTGTGTGTTGACTATGTCCTAGTGAGATGTGATGTAATACTGTGTGTGTTGACTATGTCCTAGTGAGATGTGATGTAATACTGTGTGTGTGTGTTGACTATGTTCTAGTGAGATGTGATGTGATACTGTGTGTTGACTATGTCCTAGTGAGATGTGATGTAATACTGTGTGTGTTGACTATGTCCTAGTGAGATGTGATGTAATACTGTGTGTGTGTTGACTATGTCCTAGTGAGATGTGATGTAATACTGTGTGTGTTGACTATGTCCTAGTGAGATGTGATGTAATACTGTGTGTGTTGACTATGTCCTAGTGAGATGTGATGTAATACTGTGTGTGTGACTATGTCCTAGTGAGATGTGATGTAATACTGTGTGTGTGTTGACTATGTCCTAGTGAGATGTGATGTAATACTGTGTGTGACTATGTCCTAGTGAGATGTGATGTGATACTGTGTGTGTTGACTATGTCCCAGTGAGATGTGATGTAATACTGTGTGTTGACTATGTCCTAGTGAGATGTGATGTAATACTGTGTGTGTTGACTATGTCCTAGTGAGATGTGATGTGATACTGTGTGTTTGACTATGTCCTAGTGAGATGTGATGTAATACTGTGTGTTGACTATGTCCCTAGTGAGATGTGATGTAATACTGTGTGTGCGACTATGTCCTAGTGAGATGATGTAATACTGTGTGTGTGTGACTATGTCCTAGTGAGATGTGATGTAATACTGTGTGTGTGTTGACTATGTCCTAGTGAGATGTGATGTGATACTGTGTGTTGACTATGTCCTAGTGAGATGTGATGTAATACTGTGTGTGTGTTGACTATGTCCTAGTGAGATGTGATGTAATACTGTGTGTGTTGACTATGTCCTAGTGAGATGTGATGTAATACTGTGTGTGTTGACTATGTCCTAGTGAGATGTGATACTGTGTGTGTGACTATGTCCTAGTGAGATGTGATGTAATACTGTGTGTTGACTATGTCCTAGTGAGATGTGATGTAATACTGTGTGTGTTGACTATGTCCTAGTGAGATGTGATGTGATACTGTGTTGACTATGTCCTAGTGAGATGTGATGTGATACTGTGTGTGTTGACTATGTCCTAGTGAGATGTGATGTAATACTGTGTGTGACTATGTCCTAGTGAGATGTGATGTAATACTGTGTGTGTGTGACTATGTCCTAGTGAGATGATGTAATACTGTGTGTGTGTTGACTATGTCCCAGTGAGATGTGATGTGATACTGTGTTGGATCTGTGTCCCAGTGAGATGTGATGTAATACTGTGTGTGTGTTGACTATGTCCCAGTGAGATGTGATGATACTGTGTGTGTTGACTATGTCCCAGTGAGATGTGATGTAATACTGTGTGTGTGATATGTCCCCAGTGAGATGTGATGTGATACTGTGTGTTGACTATGTCCTAGTGAGATGTGATGTAATACTGTGTGTTGACTATGTCCCAGTGAGATGTGATGTGATACTGTGTTGACTATGTCCTAGTGAGATGATGTGATACTGTGTGTGTTGACTATGTCCAGTGAGATGTGATGTGATACTGTGCTGACTATGTCCTAGTGAGATGTGATGTAATGCTGTGTGTGTGTGTGGGACTATGTCCTAGTGAGATGTGATGTGATACTGTGTGTTGACTATGTCCTAGTGAGATGTGATGGATACTGTGTGTGTATGTGACTATGTCCTAGTGAGATGTGATGTGACTATGTCCTAGTGAGATGTGATGTAATACTGTGTGTGTGTCCTAGTGAGATGTGATGTGTCCTAGTGAGATGTGATGTGATACTGTGTGTGTTGACTATGTCCTAGTGAGATGTGATACTGTGTGTGTGTTGACTATGTCCTAGTGAGATGTGATACTGTACTGTGTGTTGACTATGTCCTAGTGAGATGTGATGTAATACTGTGTGTGTTGACTATGTCCTAGTGAGATGTGATGTGATACTGTGTGTTGATGTCCTAGTGAGATGTGATGTAATACTGTGTGAGATGTGATACTATGTCCTAGTGAGATGTGATGTGAATACTGTGTGTGTTGACTATGTCCTAGTGAGATGTGATGTATACTGTGTGTTGACTACCTAGTGAGATGTGATGTAATGCTGTGTGTGTGTTGACTATGTCCTAGTGAGATGTGATGTAATACTGTGTGTTGACTATGTCCTAGTGAGATGTGATGTAATACTGTGTGTGACTATGTCCTAGTGAGATGTGATGTAATACTGTGTGTATGTCCTAGTGAGATGTGATGTGACTGTGTGTGTGTTGACTATGTCCCAGTGAGATGTGAATACTGTGTGTGTGACTATGTCCTGAGATGAGATACTGTGACTATGTCCTAGTGAGATGTGATGTAATACTGTGTGTGTGTGACTATGTCCTAGTGAGATGTGATGTGATACTGTGTGTTGACTATGTCCTAGTGAGATGATGTGATACTGTGATATGTCCTAGTGAGATGTGATGATACTGTGTGTGTTGGACTATGTCCTAGTGAGATGTGATGTAATACTGTGTGTGTTGACTATGTCCTAGTGAGATGTGATAATAACTATGTCCTAGTGAGATGTGATACTGTGTGTGTTGACTATGTCCTAGTGAGATGTGGTGTAATACTGTGTGTTGACTATGTCCTAGCGTGAGATGTGATGTGTACTGTGTGTGTTGACTATGTCCTAGTGAGATGTGAATACTGTGTGTGTTGACTATGTCCTAATGAGATGATTGATGTAATACTGTGTGTGTTGACTATGTCCTAGTGAGATGTGATGTAATACTGTGTGTGTTGACTATGTCCTAGTGAGATGTGATGTAATACTGTGTGTTGACTATGTCCTAGTGAGATGTGATGTAATACTGTGTGTGTGTTGACTATGTCCTAGTGAGATGTGATGTAATACTGTGTGTGTGTTGACTATGTCCTAGTGAGATGTGATGTAATACTGTGTGTGACTATGTCCTACTGTGTGTTGATATGTCCTAGTGAGATGTGTAATACTGTGTGTGTGTTGACTATGTCCTAGTGAGATGTGATGTAATACTGTGTGTGTTGACTATGTCCTAGTGAGATGTGATGTAATACTGTGTGTGTGACTATGTCCTAGTGAGATGTGATGTAATACTGTGTGTGTGTTGACTATGTCCTAGTGAGATGTGATGTAATACTGTGTGTTGACTATGTCCTAGTGAGATGTGATGTAATACTGTGTGTGTGACTATGTCCTAGTGAGATGATGTAATACTGTGTGTGACTATGTCCTAGTGAGATGTGATGTAATACTGTGTGTGTTGACTATGTCCTAGTGAGATGTGATGTAATACTGTGTGTGTGAGATGACTGATGTATCAGTGAGTGATGACTATGTCCTAGTGAGATGTGATGTAATACTGTGTGTTGACTATGTGAGATGTGGATGTAATACTATGTCCTAGTGAGATGTGATGTAATACTGTGTGTGTGTTGACTATGTCCTAGTGAGATGTGATGTAATACTGTGTGTGTTGACTATGTCCTAGTGAGATGTGATGTAATACTGTGTGTTGACTATGTCCTAATGAGATGTGATGTAATACTGTGTGTGTTGACTATGTCCTAGTGAGATGTGATGTAATACTGTGTGTTGACTATGTCCTAGTGAGATGTGATGTAATACTGTGTGTGTTGACTATGTCCTAGTGAGATGTGATGTAATACTGTGTGTTGACTATGTCCTAATGAGATGTGATGTAATACTGTGTGTGTTGACTATGTCCTAGTGAGATGTGATGTAATACTGTGTGTGTGTTGACTATGTCCTAGTGAGATGTGATGTAATACTGTGTGTGTTGACTATGTCCTAGTGAGATGTGATGTAATACTGTGTGTGTTGACTATGTCCTAGTGAGATGTGATGTAATACTGTGTGTGTTGACTATGTCCTAGTGAGATGTGATGTAATACTGTGTGTTGATGTGATGTAATACTGTGTGTGTGTTGACTATGTCCTAGTGAGATGTGATGTAATACTGTGTGTGTGTTGACTATGTCCTAGTGAGATGTGATGTGATACTGTGTGTGTGTTGACTATGTCCTAGTGAGATGTGATGTAATACTGTGTGTTGACTATGTCCTAGTGAGATGTGATGTAATACTGTGTGTTGACTATGTCCTAGTGAGATGTGATGTAATACTGTGTGTTGACTATGTCCTAGTGAGATGTGATGTGATACTGTGTGTGTTGACTATGTCCTAGTGAGATGTGATGTAATACTGTGTGTGTTGACTATGTCCTAGTGAGATGTGATGTGATACTGTGTGTGTTGACTATGTCCTAGTGAGATGTGATGTAATACTGTGTGTTGACTATGTCCTAGTGAGATGTGATGTAATACTGTGTGTTGACTATGTCCTAGTGAGATGTGATGTGATACTGTGTGTGTTGACTATGTCCTAGTGAGATGTGATGTAATACTGTGTGTTGACTATGTCCTAGTGAGATGTGATGTAATACTGTGTGTGTTGACTATGTCCTAGTGAGATGTGATGTGATACTGTGTGTGTGTTGACTATGTCCTAGTGAGATGTGATGTGATACTGTGTGTGTGTTGACTATGTCCTAGTGAGATGTGATGTAATACTGTGTGTGTTGACTATGTCCTAGTGAGATGTGATGTAATACTGTGTGTGTGTTGACTATGTCCTAATGAGATGTGATGTAATACTGTGTGTTGACTATGTCCTAGTGAGATGTGATGTAATACTGTGTGTTGACTATGTCCTAGTGAGATGTGATGTAATACTGTGTGTGTTGACTATGTCCTAGTGAGATGTGATGTAATACTGTGTGTTGACTATGTCCTAATGAGATGTGATGTAATACTGTGTGTGTTGACTATGTCCTAGTGAGATGTGATGTAATACTGTGTGTTGACTATGTCCTAGTGAGATGTGATGTAATACTGTGTGTGTTGACTATGTCCTAGTGAGATGTGATGTAATACTGTGTGTTGACTATGTCCTAATGAGATGTGATGTAATACTGTGTGTGTTGACTATGTCCTAGTGAGATGTGATGTAATACTGTGTGTGTGTTGACTATGTCCTAGTGAGATGTGATGTAATACTGTGTGTGTTGACTATGTCCTAGTGAGATGTGATGTAATACTGTGTGTGTTGACTATGTCCTAGTGAGATGTGATGTAATACTGTGTGTGTTGACTATGTCCTAGTGAGATGTGATGTAATACTGTGTGTTGATGTGATGTAATACTGTGTGTGTGTTGACTATGTCCTAGTGAGATGTGATGTAATACTGTGTGTGTGTTGACTATGTCCTAGTGAGATGTGATGTGATACTGTGTGTGTGTTGACTATGTCCTAGTGAGATGTGATGTGATACTGTGTGTGTTGACTATGTCCTAGTGAGATGTGATGTAATACTGTGTGTGTTGACTATGTCCTAGTGAGATGTGATGTAATACTGTGTGTGTGTTGACTATGTCCTAGTGAGATGTGATGTAATACTGTGTGTGTGTTGACTATGTCCTAGTGAGATGTGATGTGATACTGTGTGTGTTGACTATGTCCTAGTGAGATGTGATGTAATACTGTGTGTGTGTTGACTATGTCCTAGTGAGATGTGATGTAATACTGTGTGTTGACTATGTCCTAGTGAGATGTGATGTAATACTGTGTGTTGACTATGTCCTAGTGAGATGTGATGTGATACTGTGTGTTGACTATGTCCTAGTGAGATGTGATGTGATACTGTGTGTGTGTTGACTATGTCCTAGTGAGATGTGATGTAATACTGTGTGTGTGTTGACTATGTCCTAGTGAGATTTTACATTTTACATTTAAGTCATTTAGCAGACGCTCTTATCCAGAGCGACTTACAAATTGGTGCATTCACCTTATGACATCCAGTGGGACAGTCACTTAACAATAGTGCATCTAAAACTTAGGGGGGTGGGGTGAGAGGGATTACTTAACCTATCCTAGGTATTCCTTAAAGAGGTGGGGTTTCAGGTGTCTCCGGAAGGTGGTGATTGACTCCGCTGTCCTGGCGTCGTGAGGGAGTTTGTTCCACCATTGGGGGGCCAGGGCAGCGAACAGTTTTGACTGGGCTGAGCGGGAGCTGTACTTCCTCAGTGGTAGGGAGGCGAGCAGGCCAGAGGTGGATGAACGCAGTGCCCTTGTTTGGGTGTAGGGCCTGATCAGAGCCTGGAGGTACTGAGGTGCCGTTCCCCTCACAGCTCCGTGAGGCAAGCACCATGGTCTTGTAGCGGATGCGAGCTTCAACTGGAAGCCAGTGGAGAGAACGGAGGAGCGGGGTGACGTGAGAGAACTTGGGAAGGTTGAACACCAGACGGGCTGCGGCGTTCTGGATGAGTTGAAGGGGTTTAATGGCACAGGCAGGGAGCCCAGCCAACAGCGAGTTGCAGTAATCCAGACGGGGAGATGACAAGTGCCTGGATTAGGACCTGCGCCGCTTCCTGTGTGAGGCAGGGTCGTACTCTCTGCGGATGTTGTAGAGCATGAACCTACAGGAACGGGCCACCGCCTTATGTTAGTTGAGAACGACAGGGTGTTGTCCAGGATCACGCCAAGGTTCTGGCGCTCTGGGAGGAGGACACAATGGAGTTGTCCCACCGTGATGGCGAGATCATGGAACGGGCAGTCCTTTCCCCGGGAGGGAAGAGCAGCCGTCTTGCCGAGGTCCAGCTTGAGGTGGTGACCGTCATCCACACTGATATGTCTGCCAGGACATGCAGAGATGCGATTCGCCTGGTCATCAGAAGGGGGAAAGGGGAGAAGATTAATTGTGTGCCGTCTGCATAGCAATGATAAGAGAGACCATGTGAGGTTATGACAGAGCCAAGTGACTTGGTGTATAGCGAGAATAGGAGAGGGCCAAGAACAGAGCCTGGGGGACACCAGTGGTGAGAGCGTGGTGAGGAGACAGATTCTCGCACGCCCACCTGGTAGGAGCGACCTGTCAGGTAGGACGCAATCTAAGCGTGAGCCGCGCGCCGGAGATGCCCAACTCGGAGAGGGTGGAGAGGAGGATCTGATGGTTCACAGTATCGAAGGCAGCCGATAGATCTAGAAGGATGAGCAGAGGAGAGAGAGTTAGCTTTAGCAGTGCGGGAGCGCCTCCGTGATACAGAGGAGAGCAGTCTCAGTTGAATGACTAGTCTTGAAACCTGACTGATTTGGATCAAGAAGGTCATTCAGAGAGAGATAGCGGGAGAGCTGGCCAAGGACGGCACGTTCAAGAGTTTGGAGAGAAAGAAAGAAGGGATACTGGTCTGTAATTGTTGACATCGGAGGGATCGAAAGTGTAGGTTTTTTCAGAAGGGGTGATACTGTGTGTGTTGACTATGT
>NW_025754183.1:0-9490 GCF_021184085.1 Oncorhynchus gorbuscha | reverse complement strand
AGCTATAAAGTTCAGGACTAGGATTATTATAAAACATGTTATGCCCTACATAGACAGAGAAATTCAGCTATAAAGTTCAACTAGGATTATTATAAAACATGTTATACCCTACATAGACAGAGAAATTAAGCTATAATGTTCAGGACTAGGATTATTATAAAACATGTTATACCCTACATAGACAGAGAAATTCAGCTATAAAGTTCAGGACTAGGATTATTATAAAACATGTTATACCCTACATAGACAGAGAAATTCAGCTATAAAGTTCAGGACTAGGATTATTATAAAACCTGTTGTACCCTACATAGACAGAGAAATTCAACCATAAAGTTCAGGACTAGGATTATTATAAAACCTGTTGTACCCTACATAGACAGAGAAATTCAGCTATAAAGTTCAGGACTAGGATTATTATAAAACATGTTATGCCCTACATAGACAGAGAAATTCAGCTATAAAGTTCAGGACTAGGATTATTATAAAACATGTTATGCCCTACATAGACAGAGAAATTCAGCTATAAAGTTCAGGACTAGGATTATTATAAAACATGTTATACCCTACATAGACAGAAATTCAGCTATAAAGTTCAGGACTAGGATTATTATAAAACATGTTATACCCTACATAGACAGAGAAATTAAGGTATAATGTTCAGGACTAGGATTATTATAAAACATGTTATACCCTACATAGACAGAGAAATTCAGCTATAAAGTTCAGGACTAGGATTATTATAAAACATGTTATACCCTACATAGACAGAGAAATTAAGCTATAAAGTTCAGGACTAGGATTATTATAAAACATGTTATGCCCTACATAGACAGAGAAATTAAGCTATAAAGTTCAGGACTAGGATTATTATAAAACCTGTTGTACCCTACATAGACAGAGAAATTCAGCTATAAAGTTCAGGACTAGGATTATTATAAAACCTGTTGTACCCTACATAGACAGAGAAATTCAGCTATAAAGTTCAGGACTAGGATTATTATAAAACCTGTTGTACCCTACATAGACAGAGAAATTCAGCTATAAAGTTCAGGACTAGGATTATTATAAAACATGTTATGCCCTACATAGACAGAGAAATTCAGCTATAAAGTTCAGGACTAGGATTATTATAAAACCTGTTATGCATAGACAGAGAAATTAGCTATAAAGTTCAGAAATTATTATAAACAGTTATGCCCTACATAGACAGAGAAATTCAGCTATAAAGTTCAGACTAGGATTATTATAAAACATGTTGTACCCTACATAGACAGAGAAAAATTAAAGTCAGCTATAAATGTTCAGGACTAGGATTATTATAAAACATGTTATGCCCTACATAGACAGAGAAATTCAGCTATAAAGTTCAGGACTAGGATTATTATAAAACCTGTTGTACCCTACATAGACAGAGAAATTCAGCTATAAAGTTCAGGACTAGGATTATTATAAAACATGTTATGCCCTACATAGACAGAGAAATTCAGCTATAAAGTTCAGGACTAGGATTATTATAAAACCTGTTGTACCCTACATAGACAGAGAAATTCAGCTATAAAGTTCAGGACTAGGATTATTATAAAACATGTTATACCCTACATAGACAGAGAAATTCAGCTATAAAGTTCAGGACTAGGATTATTATAAAACATGTTGTGCCCTACATAGACAGAGAAATTCAGCTATAAAGTTCAGGACTAGGATTATTATAAAACATGTTGTACCCTACATAGACAGAGAAATTCAGCTATAAAGTTCAGGACTAGGATTATTATAAAACCTGTTGTACCCTACATAGACAGAGAAATTCAGCTATAAAGTTCAGGACTAGGATTATTATAAAACATGTTATGCCCTACATAGACAGAGAAATTCAGCTATAAAGTTCAGGACTAGGATTATTATAAAACATGTTATGCCCTACATAGACAGAGAAATTCAGCTATAAAGTTCAGGACTAGGATTATTATAAAACCTGTTGTACCCTACATAGACAGAGAAATTCAGCTATAAAGTTCAGGACTAGGATTATTATAAAACATGTTATGCCCTACATAGACAGAGAAATTCAGCTATAAAGTTCAGGACTAGGATTATTATAAAACATGTTATACCCTACATAGACAGAGAAATTCAGCTATAAAGTTCAGGACTAGGATTATTATAAAACACCCTGTTATACCCTAGGATTATTATATAGACAGACAGAGAAATTCAGCTATAAAGTTCAGGACTAGGATTATTATAAAACATGTTATACCCTACATAGACAGAGAAATTCAGCTATAAAGTTCAGGACTAGGATTATTATAAAACCTGTTGTACCCTACATAGACAGAGAAATTCAGCTATAAAGTTCAGGACTAGGATTATTATAAAACCTGTTGTACCCTACATAGACAGAGAAATTCAGCTATAAAGTTCAGGACTAGGATTATTATAAAACATGTTATGCCCTACATAGACAGAGAAATTCAGCTATAAAGTTCAGGACTAGGATTATTATAAAACATGTTATGCCCTACATAGACAGAGAAATTCAGCTATAAAGTTCAGGACTAGGATTATTATAAAACATGTTATGCCCTACATAGACAGAGAAATTCAGCTATAAAGTTCAGGACTAGGATTATTATAAAACATGTTATACCCTACATAGACAGAGAAATTCAGCTATAAAGTTCAGGACTAGGATTATTATAAAACATGTTATGCCCTACATAGACAGAGAAATTCAGCTATAAAGTTCAGGACTAGGATTATTATAAAACATGTTATACCCTACATAGACAGAGAAATTCAGCTATAAAGTTCAGGACTAGGATTATTATAAAACATGTTATGCCCTACATAGACAGAGAAATTCAGCTATAAAGTTCAGGACTAGGATTATTATAAAACATGTTGTACCCTACATAGACAGAGAAATTCAGCTATAAAGTTCAGGACTAGGATTATTATAAAACATGTTGTACCCTACATAGACAGAGAAATTCAGCTATAAAGTTCAGGACTAGGATTATTATAAAACCCTATAGACAGAGAAATTCAGCTATAAAGTTCCTAGGATTATTATAAAACCTGTTGACAGAGAGAAATTCACTATAAAGTTCAGGACTAGGATTATTATAAAACATGTTATGCCCTACATAGAGAAATTCAGCTATAAAGTTCAGGACTAGGATTATTATAAAACATGTTATGCCCTACATAGACAGAGAAATTCAGCTATAAAGTTCAGGACTAGGATTATTATAAAACATGTTATGCCCTACATAGACAGAGAAATTCAGCTATAAAGTTCAGGACTAGGATTATTATAAAACATGTTATGCCCTACATAGACAGAGAAATTCAGCTATAAAGTTCAGGACTAGGATTATTATAAAACATGTTATGCCCTACATAGACAGAGAAATTCAGCTATAAAGTTCAGGACTAGGATTATTATAAAACCTGTTATACCCTACATAGACAGAGAAATTCAGCTATAAAGTTCAGGACTAGGATTATTATAAAACATGTTATGCCCTACATAGACAGAGAAATTCAGCTATAAAGTTCAGGACTAGGATTATTATAAAACCTGTTTATAAAGTTCACCCTACATAGACAGAGAAATTCAGCTATAAAGTTCAGGACTAGGATTATTATAAAACCTGTTGTACCCCTACATAGACAGAGAAATTCAGCTATAAAGTTCAGGACTAGGATTATTATAAAACCTGTTGTACCCTACATAGACAGAGAAATTCAGCTATAAAGTTCAGGACTAGGATTATTATAAAACCTGTTGTACCCTACATAGACAGAGAAATTCAGCTATAAAGTTCAGGACTAGGATTATTATAAAACCTGTTATACCCTACATAGACAGAGAAATTCAGCTATAAAGTTCAGGACTAGGATTATTATAAAACCTGTTGTACCCTACATAGACAGAGAAATTCAGCTATAAAGTTCAGGACTAGGATTATTATAAAACCTGTTATGCCCTACATAGACAGAGAAATTCAGCTATAAAGTTCAGGACTAGGATTATTATAAAACCTGTTGTACCCTACATAGACAGAGAAATTCAGCTATAAAGTTCAGGACTAGGATTATTATAAAACCTGTTGTACCCTACATAGACAGAGAAATTCAGCTATAAAGTTCAGGACTAGGATTATTATAAAACCTGTTGTACCCTACATAGACAGAGAAATTCAGCTATAAAGTTCAGGACTAGGATTATTATAAAACCTGTTGTACCCTACATAGACAGAGAAATTCAGCTATAAAGTTCAGGACTAGGATTATTATAAAACATGTTGTACCCTACATAGACAGAGAAATTCAGCTATAAAGTTCAGGACTAGGATTATTATAAAACCTGTTGTACCCTACATAGACAGAGAAATTCAGCTATAAAGTTCAGGACTAGGATTATTATAAAACCTGTTGTACCCTACATAGACAGAGAAATTCAGCTATAAAGTTCAGGACTAGGATTATTATAAAACCTGTTGTACCCTACATAGACAGAGAAATTCAGCTATAAAGTTCAGGACTAGGATTATTATAAAACATGTTGTACCCTACATAGACAGAGAAATTCAGCTATAAAGTTCAGGACTAGGATTATTATAAAACCTGTTGTACCCTACATAGACAGAGAAATTCAGCTATAAAGTTCAGGACTAGGATTATTATAAAACCTGTTGTACCCTACATAGACAGAGAAATTCAGCTATAAAGTTCAAGTATAGATTCCAAAAAAGAGAAGACAAACTGAGCTCAGAGTTGGTTGTGGATAATTAGTGGGGAGCCTATAGCCAAAGGAAAGGAACTCCACAGAGGAGAAAAGTACCGTTGTGCTGAGGAATGAAAAAAGAGAAAGAAAGAGAGAGGGAGTGAATAAGATTGAGAATTATTTATAGATGAGCGGACTGTTGCATTTACGTCTTTGTGGTTATGCATAACAATCACTATGGGGATTTGGTTTGAGGAAATGCTTCTAAAACAGATTGCAAAGGGCAGAGTTTGCCTGTTCACTGCTTTCATGCCATTGAACTCACCACCCTTTTATGAAAGCCATGATTCTTTATGTGAATGTGCAATTTTATGTACAGTCAAAAGTTTGGACACACCTACTCATTCAAGGGTTTTCTTTATTTTTATTATTTTCTACATTGTAGAATAATAGTGAAAACGTCCAAACTATGAGATAACACATATGGAATCATGTAGTAAACCAAAAAAGTGTTAAACAAATTAAAATATATTTTATATTTAAGATTATTCAAAGTAGCTTCCACTAAGGTTCCCCTAAAGAGCACAGCGACATAAGATTCAGACTTATAATTGACTTGTGCCAAATACATTGGTTTATAGGATAATGGACATCAAGAGCATAAACTGGTTGACTACACTCGACCTATGTCAGCAGAGGAGTTAGAGACACCTGTGACTGCTTTAAATGTTAGCTTGTGTGAGATTGTTATGCAGGTGAATGAGGACCCAAAAGCGACTTAGCGAAAACAGAGTATTTAATCCAGTAAAGTTACTTTACAAACAAAAGGCATAATACTACTCGTAATGACGAGAACAGACAGGAGACTTGATCAAGAACTGCAGGTTGCCTCGGGAAGGCACTTGAACGTAGCAGACTCAGACACCTGCTCACCACGCAGCATCTGAGGGAAACACGACACGACAGGGCAATACATAGACACAGCACGGTGAACAATAGATAAGGATCCGACAGGACAGGAACGGAAAACAAGGAAGAAATAGGGACTCTAATCAGGGAAAAGATAAGGAACAGGTGTGGGAAGACTAAATGATGATTAGGGGAATAGGAACAGCTGGGAGCAGGAACGGAACGATAGAGAGAGAGAGAGAGGGAGGGGAGAGAGAGGATAGAAAAAGGGAAAGAACCTAATAAGACCAGCAGGGGAAACGAACAGAAGGGAAAGCATAATGACAAGACAATCTAAGACAAAACATGACAGTACCCCCACTCACCGGCGCCTCTGGCGCACTCGAGGAGGAATCCTGGCGGCAACGGAGGAAATCATCAATAAGTGAACGGTCCAGCACGTCCCGAGACGGAACCCAACTCCTCTCTCAGGACCGTAACCCTCCCAATCCACTAAGTATTGGTGACCCCGTCCCCGAGAACGCATGTCCATGATCTTACGTACCTTGTAAATGGGTGCGCTCTCACAAGGACGGGAGGGGGAGGGAAGACGAACGGGGTGCGAAGAAAGGGGCTTGACACAGGAGACATGGAAGACAGGATGGGCGCGACGAAGATGTCGCGGAAGAAGCAGTCGCACAGCGACAGGATTGACGACCTGGGAGACACGGAACGGACCAATGAACCGCGGAGTCAACTTACGAGAAGCTGTCGTAAGAGGAAGGTTGCGAGTGGAAAGCCACACTCTCTGGCCGCAACAATACCTAGGACTCTTAATCCTGCGTTTATTGGCGGCTCACAGTCTGTGCCCTGTAGGCAAAGTGCAGACCTCACCCTCCTCCAGGTGCGCTCACAACGTTGGACAAACGCTTGGCGAGCGGAGGGAGCGCTGGACTCGGCAAAGCTGGGATGAGAACAGAGGAGGCTGGTAACCCAGACTACTCTAAGCGGAGATAACCCGGTAGCAGACGAAGGAAGCGAAGTTGTGACGTATTCTGCCCAGGGGAGCTGTTCTGCCCCAGGCGCCCAGGGTTTCTGAAAGAAAGGCTCGTAGTATGCTGACCAATCGTCTGATTGGCCCTCTCTCTTGGCCGTTAGACTGGGGATGAAACCCGGAAGAGAGACTGACGGACGCGCAATCAAGCGACAGAACTCCCTCAAAACTGTGGCGTGAATTGCGGGCCTCTGTCTGAAGCGGCGTCTAACGGAGAGCCATGAATTCTGAGACTTTTATTCTCGATAATGATTTGACGCATCTCCTTAGCGGAAGGAAGTTTGTGAGGGAATGAAATGTGCCCGCCTTAGAACCTATCGACAACCGTAAGAATCACAGTCTTCCCCGCAGACAAAAGGCAGACCCGGTAATGAAGTCTAGGGCGATGTGAGACCATGGTCGAGGAAGAATGGGAAGCTGAAGTCTGGGACGACCGGCAGGAGGAGAGTTACCCGACTTAGTCTGCGCGCCCAGTCCGGACAGCAGCCCACGGCAGCGCGTGTCACGCTCCTGAGTCGGCCACCAAAAGCGCTGGCGAATAGGCGCAAAGAGTGCCTCGAACACCGGGATGACCAGCTAACTTGGCAGAGGTAGAGCCCACTGAATAACAGCCAGGCGGTGGAAACAGGAACGAAAGGAGGTTACTAGGACAAGCGCGCGGCAGCACAGTGTGCGTGAGTGCTTGCCCAACCTGTCTTTCAATTCCCCAGACTGTCAACCGACAACACGCCCATAGGGAAGAATCCCTCTCCCAGGATCAGTAGAAGCCACAGAGAAGAACTAAACAGGCGGGATAAGGCATCAGGCTTGGTGTTTTTACTACCGGGACGGTAAGAAAATCACAAACTTCAAAGAAGCGAAAAATAGCGCCCCAACGAGCTTGACGGGCATTAAAATCGTTTGGCAGAGCGGATGTACTCAAGGTTCTTATGGTCTGTCCAAGCGACAAAGGGAACGGTCGCCCCTCCAACCACTGTAAGCCATTCGCCTAGGGCTAAGCGGATGGCGAGCAGTTCCACAGTTACCCACATCATGCCAGTTGCGCTCCGAATGGCGACAGAGTAATGAGAAAAATAGCGCATGAGATGAACCTTATCGTCAGACTGGAAGCGCTGGGATAGAATGGCTCCCACGCCTGCCTCTGAAGCGTCAACCTCGACAATGGTGTCTAGTGGCGTCAGGAAGTAACGAGACGGGCATAAAAGCGTTCTTTTAGAAGATCAAAAGCTCCCTGGGCGGAACGGACCACTTAAAACACGTCTTGACAAGTAAGAGCTGTGAGAGGGGCAGCAACTTGACCCGAAATACGAATGAAACGCCGATAGAAATTAAGCGAAACCTAAAAAGCTGCAACTCGACCACGTGACCTTGGAGGCGGGCCAATCACTGACAGCTTGGACCTTAGCGGAATCCATCTACAGAATGCCTTCAGCGGAAATAACAGAACCGAGAAAAGTAACGGAGGAGAGACATGAAAAGAGCACTTCTCAGCCCAACTACGTAGAGACAATTCTCTAAAAGGCGCTGTAGAACAAGTCGAGAGCGTGCTGAACATGAATCTCGAGTGGCGGTGAAAAAATCAGGATATCGTCAAGATAGACAAAAACAAAGATGTTCAGCATGTCTCTCAGAACATCATTAACTAATACCTGAAAAACAGCTGGCGCATTGGCGAGACCAAACGGCAGAACCCGGTACTCAAAATGCCCCTAGCAGTGTTAAGCGCCGTTTTCCCTCGTCCCCCCTCTCTGATGCGCACGAGATGGTAAAGCGTTACGAAGGTCAACTTAGTAAAGCACCTGGCTCCCTGCAGAATCTCGAAGGCTGATGACATAGGGAAGCGGATAACGATTCTTAACCGTTATGTCATTCAGCCCTCGATAATCCACGCAGGGCGCAGAGTACCGTCCTTCTTCTTAACAAAAAGAACCCCGCCCCGGCCGGAGAGGAAGAAGGCACTATGGTACCGGCGTCAAGAGACACAGATAAATAATCCTCGAGAGCCTTACGTTCGGGAGCCGAGAGAGTATAGTCTACCCCCTGAGGAGGAGTGGTCCCCGGAAGGAGATCAATACTACAATCATACGACCGGTGAGGAGGAAGGGAGTTGGCTCGGGACCGACTGAAGACCGTGCGCAGATCATGATATTCCTCCGGCACTCTGTCAAATCGCCAGGTTCCTCCCTGAGAAGTGGGGACAGAAGAAATGGGAGGGATGGCAGACATTAAACACTTCATGACAAGAAACGTTCCAGGATAGGATAGAATTACTAGACCAATTAATAGAAGGATTATGACATACTAGCCAGGGATGACCCAAAACAACAGGTGTAAAAGGTGAACGAAAAATCAAAAAGAAATAGTCTCACTGTGGTTACCAGATACTGTGAGAGTTAAAGGTAGTCTCAAATCTGATACTGGGAAGATGACTACCATCTAAGGCAAACATGGGCGTAGGCTTGTCTAACTGTCTGAAAGGAATGTCATGTTTCCGAGCCCATGCTTCGTCCATGAAACAACCCTCAGCCCCAGAGTCAATCAAGGCACTGCATGTAGCACCCGAACCGGTCCAGCGTAGATGGACCGACAAAGTAGTACAGGATCTAGATGAAGAGACCTGAGTAGTAGCGCTCACCTGTAGCCCTCCGCTACAGATGAGCTCTGGCCTTTTACTGGACATGAACAACAAAATGTCCATCAAATCCGCAATAGAGGCACAGGCGGTTGGTGATCCTCCGTTCC
The DNA here is from genome assembly GCF_021184085.1 of Oncorhynchus gorbuscha. Taxonomy (NCBI): domain Eukaryota; kingdom Metazoa; phylum Chordata; class Actinopteri; order Salmoniformes; family Salmonidae; genus Oncorhynchus; species Oncorhynchus gorbuscha. Next base: position 71 of record NW_025754183.1, on the reverse strand, counting down.
CTCTCCTTGGTCGAGATGCGAATACCTCCCAGCTGCATGGGCTCAGTCTCTGAGCCAGAGGAGGAGATGGT
>NW_025754182.1:0-9492 GCF_021184085.1 Oncorhynchus gorbuscha | reverse complement strand
ACAGACACATATGCACATGATAAGACACACAATCTACACACACGTGTACATGGATGTTGTATTGTAAATATGTGGTGGTGTAGTGCTGGCCTAAGCTAACACACTGAATGTGTTGAGTTAGGTGTTATTAAATGTAATGTCAGGTAGTATTTTAAACTGTATGTTTCAACTGTATGTTGTCTTATGTTGCTGGACCCCAGGAAGAGTAGTTACTTAGGCCTTGGCAGCAGCTAATACGGATCCGTAATCATTAAAAATACAAATTATCAACCTGTTGATGTGCATTGCAACCACCTGTCATCCACTTACATGAGTGAATTATCTTAGCCTTCCTGGACATAAGCCTTTCTTTACCTCATCACCAACATTCACAAACACCGAACCTTTGAACTGCAGTCAATGGACACCCTGTACCCTACTATAATAATTCTGCTCAGGACTAACCAAATGATTTAGAGAGACAGCCATCCTAACCATTCCCATCAGGGACACCTGGGCTATGAAAACCAGACCTGGATTCAAAAGGATATTTTTTTTAAAATGTAGAGTGTTTGAGCCTGTCTGATGCTTGTGTAAGATGGACAGGGTTTGTACTTTTGGGACGATTCCATTGGTTTCATTGGGACAAGCTAGCTCAATCAAGTGGCGTTAAAGTATTTGGTGGAAATAACAATACTAGGGACATCTCTGTAATGGTGGCCTTTCCAGAGGTTTGATCACAGCACATCCATCAGACGGCAGTAGATTCGATTCATAACAACCATTTCACCACAACATACTGAGCATTCACTGCATGGATTTACCTGCTTCACAAAAAACATACACACATTCACACAAATAGAAAGAGAGTGAAGAGAGGGAAAGACAGAGAGAGAGAGAGAGAGAGAGAGAGAGGTTAGGGTGAGACAGAGAAAACAGAGATAAATCTCCCTTCTCAGTAAACACCACAGTGCTAAGACGTTTTAATGACTGACAGTCACTTCTCGAGCTCGATAATCAAGCACCCCAGTTGTGTCTAAATATTTGCATTGTTTCTGAAGCATAATTAAATAACAATTACTGCTGGCTAAATGTCTTTTCCACATTGTCGGTTGTCAAAACCCGCAGGGAGAAAACACGCTAGAGCGGTTCCTGTTTTCACAGCTAATAAGCCTGTAATGAAAAATGCATCAAACGGCCCATTAGTCCTCGCCTGGACCAGCTTAATCAGCCCGAGCTCACGGGCAGAAGTCTGCGGCTTAATGCTTGCACTCGTGCTCGAGAGCCCCATCTCCAAACACTCGCCGAGTGGGTGCCATCTCTTAATGCTGTACGCCGCAGTGGTTTTCTCCATTAGGATGGAAATCAGATTGTTTTTCACTCTCCTCAGTGTCACTCTATTAAACAAGACGGAAGTATCCCTCGTGGCCGCTAATTAGCTATAATCATAGTAATGTGGCCGGGCTCTCGGCTCAGCCGTGGCCGGCCTAACCGGATCCTTTAAAACACACAGTGTCAACAAGAGCACTGTGTGTGCGTGTGTGCGTGCATGTGCAAATCTGTACAGTTTAGGTTAGAAGGTTACATACACCTGAGCCAAATACATTTAAACTCGGTTTTTCACTATTCCTGACATTTAATCAGAGTAAAAATGTCTTAGTTCAGTTAGGATCACCACTTTATTTTAAGAATGTGAAATGTCAGAATAATAGTAGAGAGAATGATTTATTTCAACTTTTATTTATTTCATCACATTCCCAGCAGGTCAGAAGTTTACATACACTCAATTAGTATTTGGTAGCATTGCCTTTCAATTGTTTAATTTGGGTCAAACGTTTCAGGTAGAACTTCCACAAGCTTCCCACAATAAGTTGTGTGAATTTTGGCCCATTCCTCCTGACAGAGCTGGTGTCAGGAGTCAGGTCTGTAGGCCTCCTTGCTCGCACACACTTTTTCAGCTCTGCCCACAAATGTTCTATGGGATTGAGGTCAGGGCTTTGTGATGGCCACTCCAATACCTTGACTTTGTTGTCCTTAAGCTGTTTTGACACAACTTTGGAAGTATGCTTGAGGTCATTGTCCATTTGGAAGACTCATTTGCGATCATGCTTTAACTTCTTGACTGGTGTCTTGAGATGTTGCTTCAATATATCCGCATAATTTTCCTGCCTCATGATGCCATCTATTTTGTGAAGTGCACCAGTCCCTCCCGCAGCAAAGCCCCCACACAACATGATGATGGCACCCCGTTTTTCACAGTTGATGGTGTCTTCGCTTGCAGCCTCTCCTTTTTTCCTCCAAACATAATGATGGTCATTATGGCCAAACGGTTCTATTTTTTGTTTCATCAGACTAGAGACATTCTCCAAAAAGTACAATTTTTGTCCCCATGTGCAGTTGCAAACTGTAGTCTGGCTTTATTATGGCGGTTTTGGAGCAGTGGGCTTCTTCCTTGCTGAGCGGTCTTTCAGGTTATCTCCTGAGCGTTATGATGGCTCGTGGTCCCCTGACATTTATACTTGTGTACTATTGTCGGTACAGATGAACGGCTGGTACCTTCTGGCGTTTGGAAATTGCTCCCATGGATAAACCAGACTTTTTTCTTAGGTTTTAGCTGATTTATTTTGATTTTCCCATGATGTCAAGCAAAGAGGCACTGAGTTTGAAGGTAGGCCTTGAAATACATCCACAGGTACACCTCCAATTGACTCAAATTATGTCATTACCCTATCAGAAGCTTCTAAAGCCATGACATAATTTTCTGGAATTTTCCAAGGTTTTTAAAGGTAGAGTCAACTCAGTGTATGTAAACTTCTGACCCAGTGAAATTGTGATGCAGTGAATTATAAGTGAAATCTGTTTGGAAACAATTGTTGGAAAAAGTACTTGTGTCATGCACAAAGTAGAAGCAAAACTATTTGTGGAGTGGTTGAAAAACAAGTTTTAATGACTCCAACCTAAGTGTATGTAAACTTTCGACTTCAACTGTATATACTAGCTGGTGTCCAGATGATGGCCCAAAAAATTGTCAAAAGCTCCAGTAATCCAAGTCATAATAAAAAGTCTGCTCATAATAAGCGCTACTCTGCCTTCTTAACAGCACTATCAACAAGGCAGGTTTTACAGTCCCTGGTTTTATCGCACCTGGACTCATTGTTCAGTTGTGTGGTCAGGTGCCACAAAGAGAGACTTGGGAAAATTGCAGTTGGCTCAGAACAGGACAGCACGGCAGGCTCCTAAGAAGTACACGGAGAGCTAACATTAATGACATGCATGTCATTAGTCTCTCATTGCTCGGGGCGAAAGAGATTGACTTCCTCATAACTTGTTTTTATAAGAGGTTGAAGGTTGAAGGTACTGTTTGGTCTGTTTAAAATACTAGCACACAGCTCGGACACCCATGCATACAAGACATGCCACCAGAGGTCTCTTACATTTATTTACATTTAAGTCATTTAGCAGACGCTCTTATCCAGAGCTTGACTTACAAATTGTGGATTCACCCTTATGACATCCAGTGGAACAACCACTTTACAATAGTGCATCTAAATCTTTTCACAGTCTCCAAGTCCAGTACAAACTATGGGGAGGCGCACTGTATTACATAGAGCCTTGACTACATGGAACTCTGTTCCACATCAGGCAACTGATGCAAGCAGTAGAATCAGATTTAAAAAGCAAGTAAAAATACCCTTCATGGAACAAAGGGGACTGTGAAATACACACAAACATAGGCACAGACATGCATACACACATTATGATAACATACGCACTATACACACACATACACACAGATTTTGCATTGTATATATGTGGTAGTGGAGTATGGGCTTGTGAATTCTCTAATGAATGTATTGTAATGTTTAAAAATTGTATAACTGCCTTAATTTTGCCAGACCCCAGGAATAGTGGCTGCTTGCCTTGCAAATAGACTGTTCTCTTTGCACGGCAAGCGGCACCAGAGTGCCAAGTCTACATCCAGAAAGCTCCTTAACAGCTTCTACCCCAAACCGTAAGATGCAAGTAACAATTAATCAAATGGGCCACACTGACTATTTACATTGAAACCCCACCACCCTTTTGTTTTTACTGCAGCTTGCTGTATATTATCTGTGCATAGTCACTTTACCCCTATCAACATGTACAAATTAACTCGACTAACCTGTACCCCGCAAATTGACTGGTGTCATGCAGGTGAATGAGGACCTAAAAGCGACTTGGCGAAAACAGAGTTTTTAATCCAGTAAGATACTTAACAAAACAAAAGGCATAATACTACTCGTAAAGACGAGAACAGACTGGAGACATGATCAAGAACTGCAGGTTGCCTCGGGAAGGCACTTGAACCTAGCAGACTCAGACACCTGCTCACCACGCAGCATCTGAGGGAAACACGACACGACAGGGCAAAACATAGACACAGCACGGTGAATATAGACAAGGATCCGACAGGGCAGGTACGGAAAACAAGGAGAGAAATAGGGACTCTAATCAGGGAAAAGGATCGGAACAGGTGGGGAAGACTAAATGATTGATTAGGGAATAGGAACAGCTGGGAGCAGGAACGGAACGATAGAGAGAAGAGAGAGCGAGAGAGGAGAGAGGGAGGGGAGAGAGAGGGATAGAAAGAGGGAAAGAACCTAATAAGACCAGCAGAGGGAAACGAATAGAAGGGGAAGCACAGGGACAAGACATGATAATTAATGACAAAACATGACAGTACCCCCACCACCGAGCGCCTCCTGGCGCACTCGAGGAGGAACCCTGGCGGCAACGGAGGAAATCATCAATGCGAACGGTCCAGCACGTCCCCGAGCCGGAACCTAACTCCTCTCCTCAGGACCGTAACCTCCCAATCCACTAAGTATTGGTGACCCCGTCCCCGAGAACGTATGTCCATGATCTTACGTACCTTGTAAATAGGTGCGCTCGACAAGGACGGAGGGGGAGGGAAGACGAACGGGGGTGCGAAGAAAGGGCTTGACACAGGAGACATGGAAGATAGATGGACGCGACGAAGATGTCGCGGAAGAAGAGTCGCACAGCGACAGGATTGACGACCTGGGAGACACGGAACGGACCAATGAACCATGGAGTCAACTTACGAGAAGCTGTCGTAAGAGGAAGGTTGCGAGTGGAAGCCACACCCTGGCCGCAACAATACCTGGACTCTTAATCCTGCGTTTATTGGCGGCTCACAGTCTGTGCCCTGTAACGGCAAAGTGCAGACCTCACCCTCCAGGTGCGCCACAACGTTGGACAAACGCTTGAGCGGAGGGGAACGCTGGACTCGGCAAGCTGGGATGAGAACAGAGGAGGCTGGTAACCCAGACTACTCTGAAACGGAGATAACCCGGTAGCAGACGAAGGAAGCGAGTTGTGAGCGTATTCTGCCCAGGGGACCAGGGGAGCTGTTCTGCCCAAGATGCAGGGTTTCTGAAAGAAAGGCTGCGTAGTATGCGACCAATCGTCTGATTGGCCCTCTCTGCTTGACCGTTAGACTGGGGATGAAACCCGGAAGAGAGACTGACGGACGCACCAATCAAACGACAGAACTCCCTCCAAAACTGTGACGTGAATTGCGGACCTCTGTCTGAAACGGCGTCTAACGGGAGGCCATGAATTCTGAACACATTCTCGATAATGATTTGTGCCGTCTCCTTAGCGGAAGGAAGTTTAGCGAGGGGAATGAAATGTGCCGCCTTAGAGAACCTATCGACAACCGTAAGAATCACAGTCTTCCCCGCAGACAAAGGCAGACCGGTAATGAAGTCTAGGGCGATGTGAGACCATGGTCGAGAAGGAATGGGGAGCGGTCTGAGACGACCGGCAGGAGGAGAGTTACCCGACTTAGTCTGCGCGCAGTCCGAACAAGCAGCCACGAAACGGCGCGTGTCACGCTCCTGAGTCGGCCACCAAAAGCGCTGGCGAATAGACGCAAGAGTGCCTCGAACACCGGGATGACCAGCTAACTTGGCAGAGTGAGCCCACTGAAGAACAGCCAGACGAGTGGAAACAGGAACGAAAAGGAGGTTACTAGGACAAGCGCGCGGCGACGCAGTGTGCGTGAGTGCTTGCTTAACCTGTCTTTCAATTCCCCAGACTGTCAACCCGACAACACGCCCATAAGGAAGAATCCCTCGGGATCAGTAGAAGCCACAGAAGAACTAAACAGACGGGATAAGGCATCAGGCTTGGTGTTCTTGCTACCCGGACGGTAAGAAATCACAAACTCGAAACGAGCGAAAAACAACGCCCAACGAGCTTGACGGGCATTAAGTCGTTTGGCAGAACGGATGTACTCAAGGTTCTTATGGTCTGTCCAAACGACAAAAGGAACGGTCGCCCCCTCCAACCACTGTCGCCATTCGCCTAGGGCTAGCGGATGGCGAGCAGTTCACGGTTACCCACATCATAGTTGCGCTCAGATGGCGACAGGCGATGAGAAAAATAAGCGCAAGGATGAACCTTATCGTCAGACTGGAAGCGCTGGGATAGAATGGCTCCCACGCCTACCTCTGAAGCGTCAACCTCGACAATGAATTGTCTAGTGACGTCAGGAGTAACGAGGATAGGAGCGGACGTAAAACGTTCTTTTAGAAGATCAAAAGCTCCCTGGGCGGAACCGGACCACTTAAAACACGTCTTGACAGAAGTAAGAGCTGTGAGAGGGGCAGCAACTTGACCGAAATTACGAATGAAACGCCGATAGAAATTAGCGAAACCTAAAAAGCGCTGCAACTCGACACGTGACCTTGGAACGGGCCAATCACTGACAGCTTGGACCTTAGCGGAATCCATCTGAATGCCTTCAGCGGAAATAACGGAACCGAGAAAAGTAACGGAGGAGACATGAAAAGAGCACTTCTCAGCCTTTACGTAGAGACAATTCTCTAAAAGGCGCTGTAGAACACGTCGAACGTGCTGAACATGAATCTCGAGTGACGGTGAAAAAATCAGGATATCGTCAAGATAGACAAAAACAAAGATGTTCAGCATGTCTCTCAGAACATCATTAACTAATGCCTGAAAAACAGCTGGCGCATTGGCGAGACCAAACGGCAGAACCCGGTACTCAAAATGCCCTAACGGAGTGTTAAACGCCGTTTTCCACTCGTCCCCCTCTCTGATGCGCACGAGATGGTAAGCGTTACGAAGGTCCAACTTAGTAAAGCACCTGGCTCCCTGCAGAATCTCGAAGGCTGATGACATAAGGGGAAGCGGATAACGATTCTTAACCGTTATGTCATTCAGCCCTCGATAATCCACGCAGGGCGCAGAGTACCGTCCTTCTTCTTAACAAAAAGAACCCCGCCCCGGCCGGAGAGGAAGAAGGCACTATGGTACCGGCGTCAAGAGACACAGATAAATAATCCTCGAGAGCCTTACGTTCGGGAGCCGACAGAGAGTATAGTCTACCCCGAGGAGGAGTGGTCCCCGGAAGGAGATCAATACTACAATCATACGACCGGTGAGGAGGAAGGGAGTTGGCTCGGGACCGACTGAAGACCGTGCGCAGATCATGATATTCCTCCGGCACTCCTGTCAAATCGCCAGGTTCCTCCTGAGAAGTGGGGACAGAAGAAATGGGAGGGATGGCAGACATTAAACACTTCACATGACAAGAAACGTTCCAGGATAGGATAGAATTACTAGACCAATTAATAGAAGGATTATGACATACTAGCCAGGGATGACCCAAAACAACAGGTGTAAAAGGTGAACGAAAAATCAAAAAAGAAATAGTCTCACTGTGGTTACCAGATACTGTGAGAGTTAAAGGTAGTGTCTCAAATCTGATACTGGGAAGATGACTACCATCTAAGGCAAACATGGGCGTAGGCTTGTCTAACTGTCTGAAAGGAATGTCATGTTTCCGAGCCCATGCTTCGTCCATGAAACAACCCTCAGCCCCAGAGTCAATCAAGGCACTGCATGTAGCACCCGAACCGGTCCAGCGTAGATGGACCGACATAGTAGTACATGATCTAGATGAAGAGACCTGAGTAGTAGCGCTCACCAGTAGCCCTCCGCTTACTGATGAGCTCTGGCCTTTACTGGACATGAATTGACAAAATGTCCATCAAATCCGCAATAGAGGCACAGGCGGTTGGTGATCCTCCGTTCCCTCTCCTTAGTCGAGATGCGAATCCCTCCCAGCTGCATGGGCTCAGTCTCTGAGCCAGAGGAGGGAGATGGTTGCGATGCGGAGCAGGGAAACACCGTTGATGCGAGCTCTCTTCCACGAGCCTGGTGACGAAGATCTACCCGTCGTTCTATGCGGATGGCGAGAGCAATCAAAGAGTCCACATCTGAAGGAACCTCCCGGGAGAGAATCTCATCCTTAACCACTGCGTGGAGTCCCTCCAGAAAACGAGCGAGCAGCGCCGGCTCGTTCCACTCACTAGAGGCAGCAAGAGTGCGAAACTCAATAGAGTAATCCGTTATGGATCGATCACCTTGGCATAGGGAAGCCAGGGCCCTAGAAGCCTCCCTACCAAAAACTGAACGGTCAAAAACCCGAATCATCTCCTCTTTAAAGTTCTGGTATTTGTTAGAGCAATCAGCCCTTGCCTCCCAGATAGCTGTGCCCCACTCTCGAGCCCGGCCAGTAAGGAGTGAAATGACGTAAGCAACCCGAGCTCTCTCTCTAGAGTATGTGTTGGGTTGGAGAGAGAACACAATCTCACACTGGGTGAGAAAGGAGCGGCACTCAGTGGGCTGCCCGGAGTAGCAAGGTGGGTTATTAACCCTAGGTTCTGGAGGCTCGGCAGGCCAGGAAGTAACAGGTGGCACGAGACGAAGACTCTGGAACTGTCCAGAGAGGTCGGAAACCTGAGCGGCCAGGTTCTCCACGGCATGGCGAGCAGCAGACAATTCCTGCTCGTGTCTGCCGAGCATGGCTCCTTGGATCTCGACGGCAGTGTTACGAGCGTCTGTAGTCGCTGGGTCCATTCCTTGGTCGGATCCTTCTGTCATGCAGGTGAATGAGGACCCAAAAGCGACTTGGCGAAAACAGAGTTTTTAATCCAGTAAGATACTTAACAAAACAAAAGGCATAATACTACTCGTAAAGACGAGAACAGACTGGAGACATGATCAAGAACTGCAGGTTGCCTCGGGAAGGCACTTGAACCTAGCAGACTCAGACACCTGCTCACCACGCAGCATCTGAGGGAAACACGACACGACAGGGCAAAACATAGACACAGCACGGTGAATATAGACAAGGATCCGACAGGGCAGGTACGGAAAACAAGGAGAGAAATAGGGACTCTAATCAGGGAAAAGGATCGGGAACAGGTGTGGGAAGACTAAATGATTGATTAGGGGAATAGGAACAGCTGGGAGCAGGAACGGAACGATAGAGAGAAGAGAGAGCGAGAGAGTGAGAGAGGGAGGGGAGAGAGAGGGATAGAAAGAGGGAAAGAACCTAATAAGACCAGCAGAGGGAAACGAATAGAAGGGGAAGCACAGGGACAAGACATGATAATTAATGACAAAACATGACAC
>NW_025754181.1:0-9495 GCF_021184085.1 Oncorhynchus gorbuscha | reverse complement strand
CCTGACAGGGTCATTGGTAACTTATCATTATCAGTCTGCCTGACAGGGTCATTGGTAACTTATCAGTCTGCCTGATGGGGTCATTGGTAACTTATCATTATCAGTCTGCCTGAGAAATATTGGTAACTTATCATTATCAAAATCTACCTGACAGGTCATTGGTGTTTATCATTATCAGTCTGCCTGACAGGGTTATTGGTAACTTATCATTATCGGGGGTTTGCCTGACAGGGCTGGCTGGTAACTTATCATTATCAGTCTGCCTGACAGGGTCATTGGTAACTTATCATTATCAGTCTGCCTGACAGGGTTATTGGTAACTTATCATTATCAGTCTGCCTGACAGGGTTATTGGTAACTTATCATTATCGGTCTGCCTGACAGGGTCATTGCAACTTATCATTATCAGTCTGCCTGACAGGGTCATTGGCAACTTATCATTATCAGTCTGCCTGACAGGGTCGTGGTAACTTATCATTATCAGTCTGCCTGACAGGCTCTGGCAACTTATCAGCAGTCTGCCTGACAGGGTCATTGGTAACTTATCATTATCAGTTTTGTCTGACAGGGTCATTGGTAACTTATCAGTCTGCCTGACAGGGTCATTGGTAACTTATCATTATCAGTCTGCCTGACAGGGTCATTGGTAACTTATCATTATCAGTCTGCCTGACAGGGTCATTGGTAACTTATCATTATCAGTTTGTCTGACAGGTTCATTGGTAACTTTATCAGTCTGCCTGACAGGGTCATTGGTAACTTATCATTATCCAGTCTGCCTGACAGGGTCATTGGTAACTTATCATTATCAGTCTGCCTGACAGGGTCATTGGTAACTTATCATTATCAGTCTGTCTGACAGGGTCATTGGTAACTTTATCAGTCTGCCTGACGGGTCATTGGTAACTTATCATTATCAGTCTGCCTGACAAGGTAACTTATCAGTCTGTTCATTTGGTAACTTATCAGTCTGCCTGACAGGGTCATTGGTAACTTATCATTATCAGTCTGCCTGACAGGGTCATTGGTAACTTATCATTATCCAGTCTGCCTGACAGGGTCATTGGTAACTTATCATTATCAGTCTCCCTGACAGGGTCATTGGTAACTTATCAGTCTACAGGGTCAGGCAACTCTCCCTGACAGGGTCATTGGCAACTTATCAGTCTGCCTGACAGGGTCATTGGTAACTTATCAGTCTGCCTGACAGGGTTATTGGTAACTTATCATTATCAGTCTGCCTGACAGGGTGTTTGGCAACTTATCAGTCTGCCTGACAGGGTCATTGGTAACTTATCAGTCTGCCTGACAGGGTCATTGGCAACTTATCATTATCCAGTCTGCCTGACAGGGTATTGGTAAACTTATCAGTCTGCCTGACAGGGTCATTGGTAACTTATCAGTCTGCCTGACAGGGTTATTGGTAACTTATCATTATCAGTCTGCCTGACAGGGTGTTTGGTCCCAACTTATCAGTCTGCCTGAGTCCCAGGGTTACTGGTAACTTATGCAGTCCCAGAGAAGACTCCAGGGTCATCTCCCCTGCAGTCCCAGAGGACCAGAGTCCCAGAGAGAAGACCCATCTCAGTCCCAGAGAGAATTGACCTTATCTCCCCAGCAGTCCCAGAGAGAAGACCCATCTCCCCTGCAGTCCCAGAGAGAAGACCCATCTCCCCAGTCCCAGAGAGAAGACCCATCTCCCTGCAGTCCCAGAGAGAAGACCCATCTCCTGCAGTCCCAGAGAGAAGACCCATCTCCCTGCAGTCCCAGAGAGAAGACCCATCTCCCTGCAGTCCCAGAGAGAAGACCCATCTCCCCTGCAGTCCCAGAGAGAAGACCCATCTCCCCTGCAGTCCCAGAGAGAAGACCCATCTCCCCTGCAGTCCTGACGGTATCCCAGAGTTCCACCAGGTAAGGAGAAGACCCAGATCTGTTTAACCACCAAGCTGTGGGTTTGGCCAGTCTCTCCTCTGAGACTCTACTACTTCGCTTTTAGAAATATATTCTGATACTGTTTGTTGTTCTGGTGCAGAGGCTGGACATTTCTATTCCACTGTGTTCTTCAAACCGCACATCTGTCATTTAGGTTTCCCCATCAGCCTGATCTATAACCAGCAGACTGTAGACTTCATCCTTTAGGTTACCCATCAGCCTGATCTATAACCAGCAGACTGTAGACATCATCCTTTAGGTTACCCATCAGCCTGCTCTATAACCAGCAGACTGTAGACTTCATCCTTTAGGTTACCCATCAGCCTGATCTATAACCAGCAGACTGTAGACTTCATCCTTTAGGTTACCCATCAGCCTGATCTATAACCAGCAGACTGTAGACTTCATCATTTAGGTTACCCATCAGCCTGTTGTCCTGATCTATAACCAGCAGAAGGTCACTGGGCCTCTTAGCTGAACGGTCTGAGAGACCGGGACACTGGGACTCTTAGCTGAACGGTTTGAGAGACCGGGACACTGGGCCTCTTAGCTGAACGGTCTGAGAGACCGGGACACTGGGACTCTTAGCTGAAGGGTGTGAGAGACCGGGACACTGGGACTCTTAGCTGAACGGTCTGAGAGACCGGGACACTGGGACTCTTAGCTGAACGGTCTGAGAGACCGGGACACTGGGACTCTTAGCTGAACGGTTTGAGAGACCGGGACACTGGGCCTCTTAGCTGAACGGTCTGAGAGACCGGGACACTGGGACTCTTAGCTGAAGGGTGAGAGACCGGGACACTGGGACTCTTAGCTGAACGGTTTGAGAGACCGGGACACTGGGCCTCTTAGCTGAACGGTCTGAGAGACCGGGACACTGGGCCTCTTAGCTGAACGGTTTGAGAGACCGGGACACTGGGACTCTTAGCTGAACGGTTTGAGAGACCGGCACACTGGGACTCTTAGCTGAACGGTTTGAGAGACCGGGACACTGGGCCTCTTAGCTGAACGGTCTGAGAGACCGGGACACTGGGCCTCTTAGCTGAACGGTTTGAGAGACCGGGACACTGGGCCTCTTAGCTGAACGGTTTGAGAGACCGGGACACTGGGCCTCTTAGCTGAACGGTCTGAGAGACCGGGACACTGGGACTCTTAGCTGAACGGTCTGAGAGACCGGGTCACTGGCATCAAAACACCGGCTAGCGGAAGGGTAACTGCCAACACACTCTACTTTTCCACTGCATCTTTTGGTTGTTTGTTAGTTGTCTCATAAACAGATATATTTATAGTGTTAGAGAGGGTATCGTTCTCATAGATCCATCCCTGTTGTGTGGGAGGAGCTGCGGGAGGATTACAGCTGCTCTAGTGACTGGTGTAACAAGGAGCTGGGGAGGATTACAGCTGCTCTAGTGACTGGTGTAACAAGGAGCTGGGGAGGATTACAGCTGCTCTAGTGACTGGTGTAACAAGGAGCTGGGGAGGATTACAGCTCTGCTCTAGTGACTGGTGTAACAAGGAGCTGGGAGGATTACATCTGGTCTAGTGACTGGTGTAACAAGGAGCTGCTCCTGGTGACTACAGGAGGAGCTGGGGAGCAGCTGCTCTACTGGTGTAACAAGGAGCTGGGGAGGAGTACAGCTGCTCTAGTGACTGGTGTAACAAGGAGCTGGGGAGGAGTACATCTGGTCTAGTGACTGGTGTAACAAGGAGCTGGGGAGGATTACAGCTGCTCTAGTGACTGGTGTAACAAGGAGCTGAGGAGAATACAGCTGCTCTAGTGACTGGTGTAACAGCTGCTCTAGTGACTGGTGTAACAAGGAGCTGGGAGTGACTTTAGTACAGCTGCTCTAGTGACTGGTGTAACAGGAGCTGGGGAGATTAGCTGCTCTAGTGACAACAAGCTGCTGCTCTGTGACTGGTGTAACAGGGAGCTGGGAGAGTACAGCTGCTCTGGTGACTGGTGTAACAGGAGCTGGGGGAGGAGTACAGCTGCTCTGGTGACTGGTGTAACAAGGAGCTGGGGAGGCTGCTCTCTAGTACATCTGGGGAGGAGCTCTAGTGACTGGTGTAACAAGGAGCTGGGGAGGAGTACAGCTGCTCTAGTGACTGGTGTAACAAGGAGCTGGGAGAGGCTGCTCTAGTGACTGGTGTAACCTGGGGAGGAGTACTGCTCTAGTGACTGGTGTAACAAGGAGCTGAGGAGGATTACAGCTGCTCTAGTGACTGGGGAGGATTACAGCTGCTCTAGTGACTGGTGTAACAAGGAGCTGGGGAGGAGTACAGCTGCTCTAGTGACTGGTGTAACTGGGGAGGAAGGCTGCTCTAGGTGTAACAAGGAGCTGAGGAGGATTACAGCTGCTCTAGTGACTGGTGTAACAAGGTGCTGGGGAGGATTACAGCTGCTCTAGTGACTGGTGTAACAAGGTGCTGGGGAGGAGTACAGCTGCTCTAGTGACTGGTGTAACAAGGTGCTGGGGAGGTATGATAATTTTGCATACATTTTTAATAATTCACTTTATTTTGATTTTACTGGACTGATGGTGCCTCTGATGGCCAGTCTCGAGCGGAGGGAGAGAGCAGCAGACTGAGGGTCATCCCCTCAACATCCTCCATTCTCCCTTTCCTCAATGGCCGCTGGCCATGCTAGGGTCCGCCTCTCAACATCCCTCCGTTCTCCTTTCCACCAATGGCGTTGGCCATGTTAGGGTCCGCCTCTCAACATCCCTCCATTCTCCCTTTTCACCAATAGCTGTCCCATGTTAGGGTCCGCCTCTCAACATCCTCCGTTCTCCCTTTCCACCAATGATGCTGGCTGTGGAAGGAGGACGAAGGCACATGTTGACAGCTCTGAGTGGGAGGAGGACGAGGCACATGTTGATAGCTCTGAGTGGGAGGACGAAGGCACATGTTGACAGCTCTGAGTGGGAGGAGGGCGAAGGCACATGTGTTGGACAGTGTTGACAGCTGAGTGGGAGCAGGGCGAAGGCGCGCGTGTGGACAGCTCTGAGTGGGAGCAGGACGGCGCGTGTGGACAGCTCTGAGTGGGAGGAGGACGGCGTGTGGACAGCTCTGAGTGGGAGGAGGACGAAGGCGCGTGTGGACAGCTCTGAGTGGGAGGAGGACGGGCGCGTGTTGACAACTCTGAGTGGAAGAATCTCACAGATTCAACACTACGGATACGGTAATCTGAGCCATCCGATTGGCCAGCGGGAGGCAAATAGAGCGCTTGATTTAGTTCTGCGGGCCCGCCAGAGGGCAGAGTTTGTACCTTCAGACACATAAAATTATTCAAAATGGGAACTGGTTGCCTCCCGGCGCGCAGGGCAGTTTAAATCAGGTGCACCTACTGCCAACAGCCCCAGAGGAATGAAAAAGGAACCCGCACACTGGTCTTGATGGTGTCACTGATCTTTAATAAGCTTTACGTATCGGCCTCACGGCCTTCGTCAGAAATGTTGTGATTAAAAATATTTTTTAAATAGTACCCTTATATAGACCTAGCCCGCCCACATCCGTTACACACGCATCGAAAGGGGTTGGAGGCGAAGGAAAAACACATAAGTGCTTCCAAATATAACAATATACATTTCATAAATATATAAAAAATATATATATATTTTTTTTTTTATTTAACTAGGCAAGTCAGTTAAGAACAAATTCTTATTTTCAATCACGGCCTTGGAACAGTGGGTTAACTGCCTGTTCAGGGGCAGAACGACAGATTTGTACCTTGTCAGCTGGGGGGTTTGAACTTGCAACCTTCAGGGTACTAGTCCAACGCGCTAACAACTAGGCTGCAAAAATTGTGTACATAAGCACGTATTAAACACGTCTGTAAAAACCACAATGAGGACGAAGCCCCAGAGGAATAAAATAGAAATAGATACACGAGGCTTTACCATTTTTGTCGTTTTTTTTTTACAGAAAAGTTTGACGATCCACTAGGGAATGTCTTGGCGATGGACCAGTTGGTGACCACTGCTCTATAGAATCCAGCAGCACATTCATCCACACAACGTTCTAGAGCTTTCACTTCTCTCTGACATTCTCTATTCGCCCACGGAGCTCTCGCTGCTTAGCAGCAGCCGCCAGACAGAGTTCCATCCAGGCATGGTGGTTATGAGCTTCTCCTTGTGTTATTGTGTTTGTATAATAAACATATAGCCTAGTCCTGCTGTGGAGATAGTCACACTGAGCTTTCAGAGGTTCCTTCTCAGACTCTGTAGAGTTAAAGGGCTTAGTTAGGACATAATGGACGATGGGGGAAGAGTTGATAGGTCAGAAGGAAGGATAAGAAGAATTTAAATGCTGCTTAGGTTAATGTATTAAAATATTATTTGACCTTTATTTAACCAGGAAGAGCATCCTGGCCAAGATGGGCAGCACCAAGTCATTACAAAAAAGACAGACAGACAGCATGAAAAAAACTAAAAGTAATCTAGTAAAAAAACATTGAATTTCACAAGAGTATAAAACAGCAAATTAAAAACATTGACAGGTCAGAGAATCAGCCTCAAAATCCTTCCATCAGTGATTTAAAAATACCAATCGGGGGACAAGTTCTTCCAGTTTAAAAGTATTTTTGTGAGGTTTTTCCAAGACGATGGCGCAGAGGACATAAAAGCCCTTTTACCAAATTCAGTCGGACATTTGGAACAGTCAGCAGGATGTCCTGAGAAACGAAGAGACGACCCACCACATTTCTGAACAATAAAAACACACAAATATAAAGGTAGTGAACCCAAATGGCTTATATGATATATTAGGAAAAGTATATATAGTACTTCATAATATAGTCATCCAGTAGTTTAAACTATTCATGAGTTGCATGTTTCCTCATCGTGTTTGTTTTGGACTGATGGCCGACTGAGCCATTCATTCTCCTCATAGTGTTGACTGTGGGCTGACTGAGCCATTCATTCTCCTCTTAGTGTTGACTGATGGCTGACTGAGCCATTCATTCTCCTCCTCATAGTGTTGACTGATGGCTGACTGAGCCATTCATTCTCCTCATAGTGTTGACTGATGGCCGACTGAGCCATTCATTCTCCTCATAGTGTTGACAGATGGCAGACTGAGCCATTCATTCTCCTCATAGTGTTGACTGATGGCCACTGAGCCATTCATTCTCCTCATAGTGTTGACAGATGGCAGATGGCGACTGAGCCATTCATTCTCCTCATAGTGTTGACTGATGGCTCCTCATAGACTGAGCCATTCATTCTCCTCATAGTGTTGACTGATGGCTGACTGAGCCATTCATTCTCCTCATAGTGTTGACTGATGGCCGACTGAGCCATTCATTCTCCTCATAGTGTTGACTGATGGCCGACTGAGCCATTCATTCTCCTCATAGTGTTGACTGAGCCATTCATTCTCCTCATAGTGTTGACAGATGGCCGACTGAGCCATTCATTCTCCTCATAGTGTTGACTGAGCCATTCATTCTCCTCATAGTGTTGACTGATGGCCGACTGAGCCATTCATTCTCCTCATAGTGTTGACTGAGCCATTCATTCTCCTCATAGTGTTGACTGAGCCATTCATTCTCCTCATAGTGTTGACTGACTGAGCCATTCATTCTCCTCATAGTGTTGACTGATGGCCATTCATTCATTCTCCTCATAGTGTTGACTGATGGCTGACTGAGCCATTCATTCTCCTCATAGTGTTGACTGATGGCCATTTCATTCTCCTCATAGTGTTGACTGATGGCCGACTGAGCCATTCATTCTCCTCATAGTGTTGACTGATGGCCGACTGAGCCATTCATTCTCCTCATAGTGTTGACTGATGGCTGACATTCATTCTCCTCATAGTGTTGACTGATGGCCGACTGAGCCATTCATTCTCCTCATAGTGTTGACTGATGGCTGACTGAGCCATTTTCATTCTCCTCATAGTGTTGACAGATGGCCGACTGAGCCATTCATTCTCCTCATAGTGTTGACTGAGCCATTCATTCTCCTCATAGTGTTGACTGATGGCTGCCATTCATTCTCCTCATAGTGTTGACTGAGCCATTCATTCTCCTCATAGTGTTGACTGATGGCCAACTGAGCCATTCATTCTCCTCATAGTGTTGACTGATGGCCATTCATTCTCCTCATAGTGTTGACTGATGGCCCATTCATTCTCCTCATAGTGTTGACTGATGGCCGACTGAGCCATTCATTCTCCTCATAGTGTTGACTGATGGCCGACTGAGCCATTCATTCTCCTCATAGTGTTGACAGATGGCAGACTGAGCCATTCATTCTCCTCATACTGTTGACTGAGCCATTCATTCTCCTCATAGTGTTGACTGAGCCATTCATTCTCCTCATAGTGTTGACAGATGTGAGCCATTCATTTCTCCTCCTGAGCCATTCATTCTCCTCATAGTGTTGACTGAGCCATTCATTCTCCTCATAGTGTTGACTGAGCCATTCATTCTCCTCATAGTGTTGACTGAGCCATTCATTCTCCTCATAGTGTTGACTGAGCCATTCATTCTCCTCATAGTGTTGACTGAGCCATTCATTCTCCTCATAGTGTTGACTGATGGCCGACTGAGCCATTCATTCTCCTCATAGTGTTGACTGAGCCATTCATTCTCCTCATAGTGTTGACTGATGGCATTCATTCAATCTCCTCATAGTGTTGACTGAGCCATTCATTCTCCTCATAGTGTTGACTGAGCCATTCATTCTCCTCATAGTGTTGACTGAGCCATTCATTCTCCCTCATAGTGTTAATTGAGCCATTCATTCTCCTCAGCAGTGTTGACTGAGCCATTCATTCTCCTCCTAGTGTTGACTGAGGCCATTCATTCTCCTCATAGTGTTGACTGGAAGCCATTCATTCTCCTCATAGTGTTGACCGAGCCATTCATTCTCCCTCATAGTGTTGACTGATGGCCGTGTTGACTGAGCACATTCATTCTCCCTCATAGTGTTGACTGAGCCATTCTTCTCATAGTGTTGACTGAGCCATTCCATTCTCCTCATAGTGCTGACTGAGCCATTCAATCTCTCATAGTGTTGGCTGAGCCATTCATTCTCCTCATAGTGTTGACTGAGCCGATTTCATTTCTCCTCATAGTGTTGACTGATGGCTGACTGAGCCATTCATTCTCCTCATAGTGTTGACTGATGGCCGACTGAGCCATTCATTCTCCTCATAGTGTTGACTGAGCCATTCATTCTCCTCATAGTGTTGACTGATGGCCGACTGAGCCATTCATTCTCCTCATAGTGTTGACTGAGCCATTCATTCTCCTCATAGTGTTGACTGATGGCCACTGAGCCATTCATTCTCCTCATAGTGTTGACTGATGGCCGACTGAGCCATTCATTCTCCTCATAGTGTTGACTGATGGCCGACTGAGCCATTCATTCTCCTCATAGTGTTGACTGATGGCTGACTGAGCCATTCATTCTCCTCATAGTGTTGACTGATGGCCGACTGAGCCATTCATTCTCCTCATAGTGTTGACTGATGGCCGACTGAGCCATTCATTCTCCTCATAGTGTTGGACTGATGGCCGACTGGGCCATTCATTCTCCTCATAGTGTTGACTGA
>NW_025754180.1:0-9499 GCF_021184085.1 Oncorhynchus gorbuscha | reverse complement strand
AAGATAATTACTTGACACATTGGAAAGAATTAACAAAAAAACAGAGCAAACTAGAATGCTATTTGGCCCTACACAGAGAGTACACAGCGGCAGAATACCTGACCACTGTGACTGGCGCAAAATTAAGGAAAGCTTTGACTATGTACAGACTCAGTGAGCATAGCCTTGCTATTGAGAGGCCACCGTAGGCAGACCTGGCTCTCAAGAGAAGACAGGATATGTGCATACTTCAATTTTGATAAACTCTCATGTCTATTTGGTGAAATATCACATTTTACTGTTTTTTTGTTAATTCTTTCCAATGTGTCAAGTAATTATCTTTTTGTTTTCTCATGATTTGGTTGGGTCTAATTGTGTTGCTGTCCTGGGGCTCTGTGGGGTCTGTTTGTGAACAGAGCCCCAGGACCAGCTTGCTTAGGGGATTCTTCTCCAGGTTCATCTCTCTGTAGGTGATGGCTTTGTTATAGAAGGTTTGGGAATCGCTTCCTTTTGGGTGGTTGAAGAATTTAACGTCTCTTTTCTGGATGTTTACAATCACACAGCTGCAAGATTTGTGACCTGTTGGCACAAGAAAAGGGCAACCAGTGAAGAACAAACACCATTGTAAATACAACCCATATTTATGTTTATTTATTTTCCCTTTTGTACTTGAACTATTTGCACATCATTATAACACCGTTTATAGACATAATATGAGATTTGAAATGTCTCTATTCTTTTGGAACGTTTGTGAAAGTAATGTTTACTGTTCATTTTTTATTGTTTATTTCACTTCTGTACATTATCTACCTCACTTGCTTTGGCAATGGTAACATATGTTTCCCATGACAATAAAGCCCCTTGAATTGAATTGAAAGAGGGTGATATGGAGAGGGAGTAAGAGAGGTAAAGAGAGAAAGAGAGAGTGATGGAGAGATGATAGCAGCTGAGCTAGGCTCAAGGCCCTGGTTCCAAATGAAACCCTATCCCCTATGTAGTGCACTACGGGCCTATGTGCCTGGTCAAAAGTAGTGCACTATATAGGGAACCGGGTGCCATTTGGGACCTATTGGGTAGAAGGGTTCTCTCTCCTCCCTGGGATTCCCATGACCTAATCTCTTTCCCAAGGAACACACACACACACACACACACACACACACACACACACACACACACACACACACACACACACACACACACACACACACACACACACACACACACACACACACACACACACACTTGGAGAAGCCAGAACATTAGAAACCTGACCCCTTTACGTATAAATAGTCATTGGCAGTGTGTTTAGGTTAGCTGTTGAGCACAGGAGGAGTGGAGGACTGTGTGTTAGTGTGTAATATAGGGAAGGGAGTTAGTGTGTAATATAGTGAAGGGAGTTAGTGTGTAATATAGGGAAGGGAGTTAGTGTGTAATATAGGGAAGGGAGTTAGTGTGTAATATAGTGAAAGGAGTTAGTTTGTAATATAGTGAAGGGAGTTAGTGTGTAATATAGGGAAGGGAGTTAGTGTGTAATATAGTGAAGGAGTTAGTGTGTAATATAGGGAAGGAGTTAGTGTGTAATATAGGAAGGGAGTTATGTGTAATATAGGAAGGAGTTAGTGTAATATAGTGAAGGGAGTTAGTGTGTAATATAGGAAGGAGTTATGTGTAATAAAGGAAGGAGTTAGTGTAATATAGCGAAAGGAGTTAGTGTAACACATAGGAGAAGGAGTTGGTGTAATATAGGAATAGATAGTGTGTAATATAGTGAAGGGGATATGTGTAATATAGGAAGGAGTTATGTGTAATATAGTGAAGGGAGTTAGTGTGTAATATAGGAAGGAGTTAGTGTGTAATAGAGTGAAGGGAGTTAGTGTGTAATAGAGGAAGGGGAGTTAGTGTGTAATATAGGAAGGGAGTTAGTGTGTAATATAGGGAAGGAGTTAGTGTGTAATATAGGAAGGGAGTTAGTGTGTAATATAGGGAAGGGAGTTAGTGTGTAATATAGTGAAGGGAGTTAGTGTGTAATATAGTGAAGGGAGTTAGTGTGTAATATGAGGGAAGGGAGTTAGTGTGTAATATAGTGAAGGGAGTTAGTGTGTAATATGGGAAGGGAGTTAGTGTGTAATATAGGGAAGGGAGTTAGTGTGTAATATAGTGAAGGGAGTTAGTGTGTAATATGGGGAAGGGAGTTAGTGTGTTATATAGGGAAGGGAGTTAGTGTGTAATATAGGAAGGGAGTTAGTGTGTAATATAGGGAAGGAGTTAGTGTGTAATATAGTGAAGGAGTTAGTGTGTAATATGGGGAAGGGAGTTAGTGTGTATATAGGGAAGGGCTAGTTAGTGTGTAATATAGGGAAGGGAGTTAGTGTGTAATATAGTGAAGGGAGTTTAGCGCCAAGCAGGGAAAGATGATGCAACCCTCATGACTGGACATGAAGGGATCTCTCCCTGTCTAATATAGGGAAGGGAGTTAGTGTGTAATATAGTGAAGGGAGTTTAGCGCTCAAGCAGCAGAAAGATGATCAACCCTCATGACTGGACATCTCTCCCTCTCTCTCTCTCTCTCCTCTCTCTCTCTCTCTCTCTCTCTCTCTCTCCTCTCTCTCTCTCTCTCTCTCTCTCTCTCTCTCTCTCTCTCTCTCTCTCTCTCTCTCTCTCTCCCCCTCCCTCTCTCTCTCCTAACAGTTTCCTTCCTGAACCCTCTAAAGGGGAAGTCTTTTTTTATTCAATCCACGAGGGGAATATTCTCAAGACCAGCCCAGATAAGAAATAATTGTCTGATGTGATCTTTCTTGGATAGACACACGTAAGATTGATGTTATAGCTAACAAGTTTGTATTTCTAGGTTGCCAACAAGATGATAGAGGAAGTTTAAGCTTGTGTCCAAAATATCACCCTATGCTACATCTAATGCTGCCAGCTGTCTACGTCTCCTAGATTCAGCACGTCAAATCTTACTGGCTGAGACACATCTGTTTGAACAATCAAAAAGCTTTGTGAATGAATTCATTATTCTAATGAATGACATCATAAAGGGCTTCTTATTTCCTTCCGTGAACTGCTAATGTTCTGGAATAGAATTCTGAGAATAAGCCAAGCTTCAAAGGGGTTAATTAAGTACACTTATCTTATCCTCTTTACGTTCCCTCAACCATTTCACTCCCGCCTGAATTTGAAAACAGCAACTGTTATTTTGTGTGTGTGTGTGTGTGTGTGTGTGTGTGTGTGTGTGTGTGTGTGTGTGTGTGTGTGTGTGTGTGTGTGTGTGTGTGTGTGTGTGTGTGTGTGTGTGTGTGTGTGTGTGTGTGTGTGTGTGTGTGTGGGGGGGTGTGTGTGTGTGTGTGTGTGTGTGTGTGTGTGTGTGTGTGTGTGTGTGGGGGTGTGTGTGTGTGGGATGTGTGTTTAATGGCTGTGATAGAAGACTAAGGATGGATCAACAACATTTTTTATTTTATTTTTTTTCACCTTTATTTAACCAGGTAGGCAAGTTGAGAACAAGTTCTCATTTACAATTGCGACCTGGCCAAGATAAAGCAAAGCAGTTCGACAGATACAACGACACAGAGTTACACATGGAGTAAAACAAACATACAGTCAATAATACAGTATAAACAAGTCTATATACAATGTGAGCAAATGAGGTGAGAAGGGAGGTAAAGGCAAAAAAGGCCATGGTGGCAAAGTAAACAATATAGCAAGTAAAACACTGGAATGGTAGTTTTGCAATGGAAGAATGTGCAAAGTAGAGATAAAAATAATGGGGTGCAAAGGAGCAAAATAAATAAACAAATTAAATACAGTTGGGAAAGAGGTAGTTGTTTGGGCTAAATTATAGGTGGGCTATGTACAGGTGCAGTAATGCTCTGACAATTGGTGCTTAAAGCTAGTGAGGGAGATAAGTGTTTCCAGTTTCAGAGATTTTTGTAGTTCGTTCCAGTCATTGGCATTGTAGTTACTCCACAATACTAACCTAATTGAAAATGACAAAACAGTACAGAATAAAAATATTCCAAAACATGCATCCTGTTTGCTAAACTAAAACTGCATAGAATGTGGCAAAGCAATTACCTTTTGTCCTGAATACAAAGTGTTATGTTTGGGGCAAAATCCAAGACAACACATTACTGAGTACCAATCTCCATGTTTTCAAGCAAAGTGGTGGCTGCATCATGTTATGGGTATGCTCGTAATCGTTAAGGTTTTTCAGGATAAAAAAATATAGACAGAATGGAGCTAAGCACGGGCAAAATCCTAGAGGATAACCTGGTTCAGTCTCTCACCAGATACTGGGAGATGAATTCACCTTTCAGCTGGACAATAACCCAAAAACACAAGGCCAAATCTACATTGAAGTTGCTCACCAAGAAGACAGTGAATGTTGCAGAGTTACAGTTTTGACTTAAATCCACTTGTAAATCTATGGCGAGACCTGAAAATGGTTGTCTAGCAATGATCAACAACCAATAAGACAGAACTTGAAGAATTTTGAAAATAATAATGATGCACGACCCAGGTATGGAAAGCTGTTAGAGACTCACCCAGAAACACTTACTGCTGTAATCGCTGCTAAAGGTGCTTCTGCAAAGTATTGACCCAGGTGTGGAAAGCTGTTACAGACTCACCCAGAAACACTTACTGCTGTAATCGCTGCTAAAGGTGCTTCTACAAAGTATTGACTCAGGGTGTGAAAACTTAGGTAAATTAGATATTTATGTATTTATTTAATTTTTTGAAGAAATATGCACAAATGTCTAAAAACATGTTTTCACTTTGTCATTATGCGGTGTAGATTGGTAAAACAAAATATTGTGTGTGTGTGTGTGTGTGTGTGTGTGTGTGTGTGTGTGTGTGTGTGTGTGTGTGTGTGTGTGTGTGTGTGTGTGTGTGTGTGTGTGTGTGTGTGTGTGTACAATCAGCTTATGCTTTCTCATTGCAAGATTTGCTCGTAGAAGGTGTAGTTAGGGGCTATTATAACTCTGTCCTCATAGAAGGTGTAGTTAGGGCCATTATAACTCTGTCCTCATAGAAGGTGTAGTTAGGGCCATTTAACTTGTCCTCATAGAAGGTGTAGTTAGGGCCATTATGACTCTGTCCTCATAGAAGGTTTAGTTAGGGCCATTATGATTCTGTCCTCAAAGAAGGTTTATTTAGTGGCCATTACAGTGGGCTGTATGACTCTGTCCTCATAGAAGGTTTATTAGGGCCATTATGATTCTGTCCTCATAGAATGTTAGGGGCCATTATAACTCTGTCCTCAAAGGGTTTATTTAGTGGCCATTACAGTGGGCTGTATGACTCTGTCCTCATAGAATGCTTTAGTTAGGGGCCATTATGACTCTGTCCTCGTAGAATGTTTAGTTAGGGGCCATATGACTCTGTCCTCGTAGAATGTTTAGTTAGGGGCCATTATAACTCTGTCCTCGTAGAATGTTTAGTTAGGGGCCATTATGACTCTGTCCCCACATAAGGTTTAGTTAGGGCCATTATAACTCTGTCCCCATAGAAGATTTAGTTAGGGGCCATTATAACTCTGTCCTCATAGAAGGTGTAGTTAGGGGGCCATTATGACTCTGTCCTCATAGAAGTAGTTTAGTTAGCCATAAACTCTGTCCTCATAGAAGGTGTAGTTAGGGCCATTATGACTCTGTCCTCATAGAAGATTTAGTTAGGGGCCATTATAACTCTGTCCTCATAGAAGGTGGGTTAGGGGCCATTATGACTCTGTCCTCATAGATGGTTTAGATAGGGCCATTGACTCTGTCCTCATAGAAGGTGTAGTTAGGGGCCATTATAACTCTGTCCTCATAGAAGGTGGTGTTGGGGGCCATTACAGTGGGCTGTATGACTCTGTCCTCATAGAAGGTGTAGTTAGGGGCCATTATAACTCTGTCCTCATAGAAGGTTTAGTTAGGGCCATTATAACTCTGTCCTCATAGAAGGTGTAGTTAGGGGCCATTATGACTCTGTCCTCATAGAAGGTTTAGTTAGGGCCATTATAACTCTGTCCTCATAGAAGGTGTAGTTAGGGCCATTATAACTCTGTCCTTTAGAAGGTGTAGTTAGGGCCATTATAACTCTGTCCTCATAGAAGGTTTGGTTAGGGGGCCATTATGACTCTGTCCTCATAGAAGGTTTAGTTATGGGCCATTATGACTCTGTCCCCACAGAAGGTTTAGTTAGGGCCATTATAACTCTGTCCTCATAGAAGGTTTAGTTAGGGGCCATTATAACTCTGTCCTCATAGAAGGTGTAGTTAGGGGGCCATTACAGTGTGTGGTCATAAAAGAGCAGAACGCTCCAGTCATATTAGATTGATAAACACACAGCCTGGGGACACACCACTGTCTGCTCTACCATGTGATGGAGATAGAGGACATTCTGTTGTAAAGGAGAATTATATTGTGTGGGGGAGGAGGAGGAGGGGGGTGATGTATTCTAGAATACCATGTGATGTAGATAGAGGACATTCTGTTGTAAAGGAGAATTATATTGTGTGGAGGAGAGGGGGGTGTAGTCAGTTAGGTTGACATAGTCAGACTACAACAATTACAATCACACAGCCCATGCATCAGGGTCTGTATTAACAAAGAGTTTCAGAGTAGGAAAACTGATTCAAGATCAGATTACAGCCACACAGCCCATGCGTCAGGGTCTGTATTAACAAAGAGTTTCAGAGTAGGAAACTGATCTAAAATCAGATTACAGTCACACAGCCCATGGAATTTAGGTCTCGTGGCTCAAAGAGTTTCAGAGTAGGAAAACTGATCTAAAATCAGATTACAGTCACACAGCCCATGCATCAGGTCTGTATTAACAAAAGAGTTTCAGAGTAGGAAAACTGATCTAAAATCAGATTACAGTCACACGACCATGCATCAGGTCTGTATTAACAAAGAGTTTCAGAGTAGGAAAACTGATCTAAAATCAGATTACAGTCACACGACCCATGCATCAGGGTCTGTATTAACAAAGAGTTTCAGAGTAGGAAAACCGATCTAAAATCAGGATTACAGTCACACGACTCCATGCTGGTCATGTGGTCTGTATTAGCAAAGAGTCTCAGGGAAAGTAGGAAAAACTGATCTAAAATCAGATTAGCCTTTTATGTAATGATAATAAATGACTGGACTGGGGGACCTGGTCCCAGATCAACACTGCTACTCTGAGACACTTTTAATAACACAGGCCCTATGAAAATGGACCCAAGCAGGAGGGAAGGAATATTTGACCAATGAGAGGAAGCTACAGCAAGAGTCTATCCTACTTCCTGTTTTATGTCACATGATCAGAAACCACGAATAGCACTTCCTGCTTGAGGGTGTTGTGAACGATGAGGTCATTCGATGGCACGGTCCATGTTGATTTTTCTGAGTGTCATGTGGAACAGAGATTTGGTTCTAGAACAATAACATGGGCAACAGGATTTGTTATTGTAGCTGTGGTGTGAACGACAGAGAACGAGGACAATTACTGGCAGAGCTCCGAAATATTCTGAAAGCTGTTACCGCCAGTCTTCTAGTCCCAGTCTTCTAGTCCCAGTCTTCTAGTCCCAGTCTTCTAGTCCCAGTCTTCTAGTCCCAGTCTTCTAGTCCCAGTCTTCTAGTCCCAGTCTTCTAGTCCCAGTCTTCTAGTCCCAGTCTTCTAAAGACTAGATGTCTACCTGCAACAATAGACGGCTTGCAATAGCAATGTGGACGACACTTAAAATCATAGACAGACCTTGATTTGGTGGTGAAGTATCTCTAAGCATGAATAGCCTTGTACACAGCCTATCTCTGTTATGAGGTCAGTGGTTCTGTCTGCTAGAGCAGAAGGAGGGCCAGCCAGGTGTCCGTGTGTGTGTGTGTGTGTGTGTGTGTGTGTGTGTGTGTGTGTGTGTGTGTGTGTGTGTGTGTGTGTGTGTGTGTGTGTGTGTGTGTGTGTGTGTGTGTGTCTTCTCTCGGTGTTCACTGAGCCAATGCACCAAACACCTGTCTTTCTCCCACTTCACAGCCATGGCATCATGGTTACTGTTGGTGTCATGGTTACTGCTGGTGTCATGGTTACTGCTGGTGTCATGGTTACTGCTGGTGTCATGGTTACTGCTGTTTAGGGATGTGAAATGTGAACAGAAGGATTAGCTGTGGGTGTTTGTTGTGAAAACTTTATCCGTTGTGTGTGTGTGTGTGTGTGTGTGTGTGTGTGTGTGTGTGTGTGTGTGTGTGTGTGTGTGTGTGTGTGTGTGTGTGTGTGTGTGTGTGTGTGTGTGTGTGTGTGTGTGTGTGTGTGTGTGCGTGTATATGTGCACCGTACTAGGACCGTACCATTATATACATCACAGTCTATCTACCTCAGCTGATACCAGCCTTCTAGGACCGTACCATTATATACATCACAGTCTATCTACCTCAGCTGATACCAGCCTTCTAGGACCGTACCATTATATACATCACAGTCTATCTACCTCAACCTTCTAGGACCGTACCATTATATACATCACAGTCTATCTACCTCAGCCTTCTAGGACCGTACCATTATACACATCACAGTCTATCTACCTCAGCTGACACCAGCCTTCTAGGACCGTACCATTATATACATCACAGTCTATCTACCTCAGCTGACAGCAGCCTTCTAGGACTGTACCATTATATACATCACAGTCTATCTACCTCAGCTGATACCAGCCTTCTAGGACCGTACCATTATATACATCACAGTCTATCTACCTCAGCTGACACCAGCCTTCTAGGACCGTACCATTATATACATCACAGTCTATCTACCTCAGCTGAGACCAGCCTTCTAGGACCTGCGTTTGCGTGCGTGTGCGTGCGTGTTTGCGCGTGTTTGCGTGTGCGTGCGTGTTTGCGCGTGTTTGCGTGTGCGTGCGTGTTTCCGTGTGTGACCAGAGGGAGTGAGACTAAGACAAAAGGCTGCTGTGGATGAGAGACACCATATTCCCTACATAGTGCACTACCCAGGGCCCTGGTCAAAAGTAGTGCACTACCCAGGGTGTAGCGTACCATGTGGGACATAGGCACCACCACCCACCCATTCATTCAGACGTCAGAATAGAGAAGCATTGTCAGAAGACAACAGTTAGTTTAATAATGTATGTCTGTATAACAGTTAGTTTAATAATGTATGTCTGTATAACAGTTAGTTTAATAATGTATGTCTGTGTATAACAGTTAGTTTAATAATGTATGTCTGTATAACAGTTAGTTTAATAATGTATATCTGTGTATAATAGTTAGTTTAATAATGTATGTCTGTATAACAGTTAGTTTAATAATGTATATCTGTGTATAACAGTGTTTAGTTTAATAATGTATATCTGTGTATAATAGTTAGTTTAATAATGTATGTCTGTATAACAGTTCGTTTAATAATGTATATCTGTGTATAACAGTGTTTAGTTTAATAATGTATATCTGTGTATAATAGTTAGTTTAATAATGTATGTCTGTATAACAGTTAGTTTAATAATGTATATCTGTGTATAACAGTGTTTAGTTTAATAATGTATATCTGT